>NC_083450.1:3231478-3524882 GCF_020745735.1 Hemiscyllium ocellatum
CCCTAAATCTATCCATTTCTCCCCTTTTAAGATGGCGTCCTTAAGACCTACGTCTGTCAAGCATTTGGTCACCCATCTTAATATTGCCTTCTGTGGCTCAGTGTGGAATTTAAATGGGACATTTCATTTTAAAGACTATAAATACAAGTTGTTTTCTGACTGAACAGTGTGAGTCTAGATTAGGTTTGTTTCCCTACAGTGTGGAAACAGGTCCTTTGGACCAACAAGTCCACACTGACCCTCCGAAGAGTAACCCACCCAGATTCATTTCCCCCTGACTAATATCCCTGAACAACATGGGCAATTTAGCACGGCCAATTCACCTGACCTGCACATCTTTGGATTGTGGGAGGAAACTGGAGCACCAGAGGAAACCCATGCAGACACGGGGAGAACGTACAAACTCCACACAGACAGTCGCCCGAGACTGGGATCGAACCTGGATCCCTGGTGCTGTGAGGCAGCAGTGCTAACCACTGTGTCGCCCAATTATGGGTTTGTGGATTTCGGTAGAGCCTAGAATAAGATTTTGATGAGACCAGTCAAACCAACATTTGCTGCTCAGGCTCAGACACCAAGAAGGTTACCAGTTAAGGGAGGTGGGACTGCCATAGCTGTGGACTGCAACCCCGTTGAGATTCAGTGCCCTCAGATGGGAAAGAAAGAAAATTAGCCAGAGGTTCAAACATTAGGGAAGGAAGGCTCAGTGTCTGTGCTGGAAAGAGTTAATAATTCTCCAGCTGCATAGAATGTCAGGAAGTCACCAAGCAGGCAGCGGAAGACCAGAATAAAAGATTTTGTTCTTTTTATTAATGTAATTTTTGCCTGTTGTTTGTGCCGAGTTCCTGATCACTGATATTTATGGAACAGTAATTCTAAGGTTTACCTTTAAATATGTTAACCCCATGCAAACCACCATCTGCTGCATAATGTATCAAACTAGCAGCAGAAAAAGGAAGATTTGCATTTCTACGACACCTTTCACTAACATACAAGTTCAAATTTGTTAAGGAACAAAAATTGACTCAGGACACCAGCAATAGTCCTCTCCTATTCTTTGAGATAGTGTATGTAAGATCTTTTACATCCTCCTGAGAGGGCAGATGGAGATGGTTAACCCCTATTAACCCTTATTAACATTTCATCCAGCAGTGCAAAGATCCCTTAATATTGATCCTGTTGTACAAACTGAGCTAGAAACACAATTTGTAAACATAGGAGTGTACGAACAGATGTAGGTTATTTGATCCCTCAGGGCTGTTCTGCCATTTTTATAAGAGGTCAAGGCTGATCTGTGACATAACCCAGTGTACTAACTTCTGCCTTTTATTCCTCTGTAGCTATGGCTGTTAGAAATCTATCAATTTCAGATTTTAAAATTAGTAATTGATCGAGCATCAATTGCTGTTTGTGAAAGAGAGTTGTAAACTTGTGCAATCTTTTTGTCTGATAAGTGTATCCTAATTATATTACTGAAAACCGATTCTGTTTTTTTTTGCCTGGACTTCAAGAAAGTCCTCCATTCCTAAACGTGGACAGATAGTTTCTCTCTATTTAACTTATCTGTTCCCTTAATATCTTAAGTTTGAATCAAATTACTCCTCAACCTTCTAAAATGCAGGGAGTATTAAAACCTGCCTTATAGCTGGTCAATTAAATTGTCTTTCCTCCAGGGAAAATGCATCTGGTGAAGTCTGCTTGTGGTCTAACTAGTACTTTGTATGGCTGAAGTATGATTTATTTCTACATTGGGATGTGAATGATTGCAGGTGGGTTGTGGGTCTGGATGAATGTGGAGATCATGTCACTTCAGATGAACAGAAAGTCTCAGAGTGGCAGTCAGGGATCTCGTTTTACCCTAAACCTGGAATGGGGAGAAAAGTCAGGCAAGGTTCCTGTTGCTGCATCCTGTAGTAATGAAAAATGTCTAATCATTGTGAATATATTGCAAGAGTGTGTTCCACCAAATAATGCCTGGGGATGTGATTTCATTGCTGTGCAGTCAAAGAGATGCTAAGATAGCCCTTTAAAGTCTTGTCATTACATGTCCAAAAATTATTACAATGAAAATTAAAAGCAGGAAAGGTGTGGAATGGGCTGTGGCCCATAATGCACTATTGCACAAAGTCAAAATTATAACTCTCCAGCTCCTTCTCACCCTCACACCCAACTGCTATAGTTTTTCTGGTGCATGGTTCTTGATTCCAGCATAATTGACAATGGGAACTTCCAACACAGTATTTATTATTTCTGAACCATTTAAAATCCACCTACATCCTCTCGTTACTGGGATCATAGATATTGAACAGAACAGATGAAGGATTTGTGATCACTGAAAGCTTTCGTGTCTTCATTGTTCATTGGAAAGTATATGTGTATTATCGAGTTTAGATATTTTAAAACAAGACTGGCAGGACTACAAGAAGTATGGGATATAGGGAGATTTGGCTATCTGGATTCAGAATTGGCTGGCTGACAGAAGGCAGAGAGTGGTTGTATTCTGCCTGGAGGTCAGTGTTGAGTGGGGTCCCGCAGGGCTCTGTTCTTGCGCCTCTGCTCTTTGTAGTTTTTATAAATGACTTGGATGAGGAGGTTGAGGGGTGGGTTAGTAAATTTGCAGATGACAGAAAGGTTGGAGGTGTCATCGATAGTACAGAGGGCTACTGCAGCGTGACATAGACAGGATGCAAAGCTGGGCTGAGAAATGGCAGATGGAGCTCAACCTGGATTAATGCAAAATGATGCATTTTGGAAGGTCAAACTCAAATGCTGAATATAGGATTAAAGACAGGGTTCTTGGCAGTGTGGAGGATCAGAGGGATCTGGGTGTGCAAGGACGTAGATCCCTCAAAGTTGCCACCCAAGTGGATAGGATTGTTCAGAAAACATATGATGTTTTAGCTTTCATTAATAGGGGGATCGAGTTTAAGAGCTGCAAGGTTTTGCTGCAGCTCTATAAGTCCCTGGTGAGACCACTCTTGGAATATTGTGTCCAGTTCTGGTTGCCCTACTATAGGAAAGATACAGAGACTTTGGAGGGGGTGCAAAGAAGGTTTACCAGGATGCTGCCTGGACTGGAGGGCTTGCCTTATGAAGAAAGGTTGAATAAGCTCGGACTTTTCTCTCTGGAGAGAAGGAAGAGAGGAGACCTGATCGAGGTGCACAAAATAATGAGGGGAATAGATAGAGTCAATAGCCAGAGACTCTTCCCCAGGGCAGGATTGACTGGTACAAGAAGTCATAGTTTGAAGATATTAGGAGGAAGGTGTTGAGGAGACGTCAGAGGTAGGTTCTTTATGCAGAGAGTTGTGAATGCATAGAACGCGTTGCCAGTTGAGGTGGTGGAAGCGAAGTCATTGGGGACATTTAAGCAACTGCTGGACATGCACGTGGATAGCAGTAAGTTGAGGGGTGCATAGGTTAAGTTACTATATTTTACATTAGGATTAAATCTTGGCACAACATCATGGGCCAAAGGGCCTATTCTGTGCTGTACTTTTCTATGTTCTAGGCCAAAGATAAGGAAAAAAAACCTGAAACTAATGTCATATTTCATTGAAGAATTATCTGTTCGGAAACAGCAATAATGACTAGATAATCAACATTAACAGGTGATGTTGGTTGAGGAGAGTATTGATCTGGACACTAAAGTGAACTTCCCTGCTCTCCTTCAAAGTTACCACTTTAACCTCTTTAACCTCTTTTGAAAAGATACACGGGGCCTTGATGTAAGATCTCTACTAAAAGACAGCACTTTACGCAGTGCAATGTGGTACTGTGGTATCAGCCTACATTTTCTTTCCAAGGCTCTGGATTGATGCTTGAACTGACAATGTTCTGACTCGGCTCTGGAGTGATGCTTGAACTGACAATGTTCTGACTCGGCTCTGGATTGATGCTTGAACTGACAATGTTCTGACTCGGCTCTGGATTGATGCTTGAACTGACAATGTTCTGACTCGGCTCTGGAGTGATGCTTGAACTGACAATGTTCTGACTCAGAAGCAAGAATGGTAACATCTGAGCCGCAGTAAACAGAAAGCACGTAGCCCAGAAACATCTAAAGAGAGGCATCAGGGAAAACTATGCAAATTGAATGTACTTCTGCACATCTTGTTTAGATATTTTGAACAACAACTCTGGAACTGAGTTATGAGGAAGCAGAGAAGGAGAAACCCAAGATTCATGTAATTCTGTTGTCACCTGACATCCATATACAACCCCTTGCCAGCAGACATTATTGGACGGGTATCATGAGCAGGAACACTTTGTGACTTTCTCTTTCTGTAATCCATAGGCATTGAGTTCCATTGTAGCATTCCTTCTGTTTTTCCTGCTGGAATCAGATAACTCAGCATGGAGCAGGAAGTGGACTCATGGCCTTTTTGCTCTAAAGGGCTTAGAGATGGCAATTTTTTTGTTCCTCAACTATCAGCCACCTGTCTGTGGTCCTGAACCAGTGCTTGTTGATAATTGTGCAGTGATGCACTGTGGCTTGTTCGGTGGCTGCAGGATTATTTCGTCACAGCACGACTTCCTGAGCATGTGAGCCCAGTGTCGCCAGAGCAAGGGCGATGCCGGGCTAACAGCAACAATCCCACTGCTGCAAGCGAAGACTTCCTTTCCTCAGTATGAATGTGGCATGTGCAGCCCAGAGAGGAAGTGGGAGAGAGAGGGAGGAAACATGCTGAGGAAACTGCACCCTGGAAACAATACAACACATCCACATTTGGAAATCTTCTGGACAGGAGACAGGTTTCCGAGAACATAGGATTAACCATTTTCCTGCCAAACACTGCGTACTGTAAAGATTAAAAAAACACATGGATCTTCCACTAATCACTAACCAGCGATAACTTTGCTTTCTGACCTGCTGTCTGAAACTCCTTCAGGCTGCCTGACAGCTGCTTGTGGTGGCAGACACTGCAGGCCCCCAGAGTATGGGCGGGCAGAAACATTGGCATCATTAGAGTGGCGCTGGAAATGTGCAGCAGGTCAGGCATCATCCGAGGAGCAGGAAAATTGACTATGTGAACTCACCTTCTGTTGCAGTGTTGTACAGAGCGTGGTTGCTGTTTGTTAGAGGTGGTGTCTGTTTAATGAGACAATATTCTGAGATCCCAAATGCCCTTTCAGGAAGAGGAATATGTTGGGTTGTGGAGAGAGTGGATGGATGGGTGGAGGGGGGTGGTGGTGTTGGTGACAGCAATTGCAGGGAGTGTGGTGCTTTTCACCTAGTGGCCAACATTCCTCATTTCAGGACCATGAAAAACATTCAGCCATCTATTGCTGCTCTTGGGATCTTTGTGTGTGTGTGTGTGTGTGTGTGTGTGTGTGTGTGTGTGTGTGTGTGTGTGTGTGTGTGTGTGTGTGTGTGTGTATTGGAGAGGATTGGCTGAGCTGTGATGAGGTAAAAACAATGACTACAGATGCTGGAAACCAGATTCTGGATCAGTGGTGCTGGAAGAGCACAGCAGTTCAGGAAGCATCCAAGGAGCAGTGAAATCGACGTTTCGGGCAAAAGTCCTTCATCAGGAATAAAGGCAGTGAGCCTGAAGCGTGGAGAGCTGTGTTGAGCCTCAGTCCTCTGAGTTTACTCCATGTCAGAGGAGGGGTTAGAAGAGGTGTTCAGTATTCAGAGAGACATATTTGAAAAGAAGTCAATACTTTCGGAAGAGGAAGGGAAAAAAATAGACAAAGCAAAATAGAGTTATTCAGATGCACAACAGGTCTTGTGAAGAGCTTCCACCCAAGATAAGGCTCTGTTTCCATGCCTTATGAGGGTCTTGCTGTCTGTTTCTATTTTCTCCTGTGTGCTGCAGTGACAGATGTGAGATGTTTGTATAAATCCTGAGACATGATTTCAGTTGCTACTCCATTGATCTGACTGAAACAACATCTTTTGAAAATTGTGCATTACTTATGTGTGATAAAATTATATTGAAAAGGACCAGCGATAACTTTGCTTTCTGACCTGCTGTCTGAAACTCCTTCAGGCTGCCTGACAGCTGCTTGTGGTGGCAGACACTGCAGGCCCCCAGAGTATGGGCGGGCAGAAACATTGGCATCATTAGAGTGGCGCTGGAAATGTGCAGCAGGTCAGGCATCATCCAAGGAGCAGGAAAATTGACGTTTCAGGCAGGAGCCCTTCATCATGCATTCCTGATGAAGGGTTCCTGCCCAAAACATCGATTTTCATGCTCCTCGGATGCTGCCTAACCTGCTGTGCATTTCCAGCACCACTCTAATTTTGATTCTAATCTGCAGTCCTCACTTTCACCTAGAAACCATTAGCATAACAGATTGCAAACGTAACTGAATTGGGTTTTAGTAGGTTCTTGCACTGCCTAGCAAAATAAAGTTAAAAATCACACAACATCAGTTTATAGTCCACCAGCTAGTACTTCCAAATAAACCTATTGGACCTGGTGTTATGTGATTTATAACTTTCTACATCCCAGTCAAATACTGGCACCTCCAAATCATAGCAAACTAAACCTATTATTTTATTAGATTAGATTATTTACAGTGTGGAAACAGGCCCTTCGGCCCGACAAGTCCACACCGACCTGCCGAAGCGCAACCCACCCATACCCCTACATTTACCCCTTACCTAACACTACGGGCAATTTAGCGTGGCCAATTCACCTGACCCGCACATCTTTGGACTGTGGGAGGAAACCGGAGCACCCGGAGGAAACCCACGCAGACACGGGAAGAACATGCAAACTCCACACAGTCAGTCGCCTGAGTCGGGAATTGAACCCAGGTCTCAGGCGCTGTGAGGCAGCAGTGCTAACCACTGTGCCACCCACTAAGGGTGGGGCTTCTAGCCATGTATTCTGGCTATGGAAAGCCTTTTTCTTGAAATCAGGAATTCAGCTTCTTGGTGTGTAGAGCGGATAAGAACCTAGAAACAAGAGTAGGCCGTTAGATGTTTGTAGATCGTTACTGGTCACATTACACAAGCTTAATGTCATTTTCCTGCACCATACCTGTGTCTCTTGAATTGAATTAACTTTATTGTCACTGTTTATAAGTCACCAGCTACAGTGCCTTTTTAGGTACAAAGGTACATAGGTACAGTCCTTAGTTACAGCATAGAGAAATTACATTACAGCTATACACAGTATAACCATAGGACTGATTTGGAGATGTCGGTGTTGGACTGGGGTATACAAAGTTAGAAATCACACAACACCAGGTTATAGTCCAACAGGTTTAATTGGAAGCACACTAGCTTTCGGAGCGTCGCTCCTTCATCAGGTGGTTGTGGAGGGCTCGATCGTAACACAGAATTTGTAGCAAAAATTTGCAGTGTGATGTAACTGAAATTATACATTGAAAAATTGATTGTCTGTTAAGCCTTTCATCTGTTAGAATACAGTGATAGTTTCACTTCCTTCATGTACAAATCACAAAACCCTTTATTTTAAAGTTGCATTCTCCGGTTAGCTGCTAACAATGGTGATAGCTAGACAACATGTTGAAGGTGTTAGCCCCCTGTGTTCTCTGTCTATGACCTGATGTTTAGATTGATTCTAATCTAATAAGTGAGATAACAGAGTTTTACATAAATTCATGCAGTTTTTGAGCTCAGAGTTCTACAGGAATATATGCAGGTTTTGAGCAAAGTGCAATGTAACTCTGCAATACAAATTCACCCCACACAGAATATATGTGTGCATATGGGTCTTTGTCTGTCTGTCTGTCTGGGGTGGGGGTTGTGAGTGTGAGTGTGTGTAGTGGGTGCAGAGTGTCTTAAGTCTGCGAGGAGGTGCATGTGTGAGCATGGGAGTGTGTGTGTCTCTATACGGGTGTGTGTGGATGTCTGTGTGTGCGTCTGTGTAGGTGAGAGTGTGTGTGTGTAGGAATATCTGTAAGTGTGTGTGTAGTGCAATGGTGATCACCTGTACTGTGACATGAACCCAAGGTCCCGGTTGAGGCCCTCCCTATAGGTACCGAACTTAGCTATCAGCCTCTGCTCGGCCACTAACCATAGGACAGTTACATTACAGCTATACACCGTATAACCATAGGACAGTTACATTACAGCTATACACCGTATAACCATAGGACAATTACATTATGCCTATACACAGTGTAACCATAGGACAGTTACATTACAGCTATACACAATGTAACCATAGGACAGTTACATTATGGCTAAACACAGAATAACCATAGGACAATTACATTATGCCTATACACAGTATAATCACAGGACAGTTACATTATGGCTAAACACAGTGTAACCATAGGACAGTTACATTATGCCTATACACAGTGTAACCATAGGACAATTAAATTACAGCAATACACAGAATAACCATAGGACAGTTACATTATGCCTATACACAGTGTAACCATAGGACAGTTACATTATGCCTATACACAGTATAACCATAGTACAGTTACATTATGCCTATACAGAGTATAACCATAGGACAATTAAATTACAGCTATACACAGTATACCCATAGGACAGTTACATTATGCCTATACAGAGTGTAACCATAGGACAGTTACATTATGGCTAAACACAGTATAACCATAGGACAGTTACATCACGGCTAAACACAGTATAATCACAGGACAGTTACATTACAGCTATACACAGTATAACCATAGGACAGTTACATTATGGCTAAACACAGAATAACCATAGGACAGTTATATTACAGCTATACGCAGTATAACCATAGGACAGTTACATTACAGCTATGCACAGTATAACCATAGTACAGAAGAACAAGAAACAAAATTACAAAGACAAACATCACAGTCTCTCTCCAAGGGCTACCCATAGTAGCCTGACGCAGTGGGCTTCCGTGTGGTCTGACCACTGGCCGCTAACACATTCTGCACTGGGCTGCTGGTCACCATTGTCCCTGCTCTGAGCATTGGTCACCATTGTCCTAGCTCTGGGCTGCTGGTCACTGATGTCCCCACTCTGAGGCGCTGGCCACTGGTGTCCCCACTCTGAGGCGCTGGTCATTGGTGTCCCCACTCCGAGGCACTGGTCACTGGTGTCCCCACTCCGAGGCACTGGTCACTGGTGTCCCCACTCCAGCCGCTGGTCACTGGTGTCTCCATTCCGAGGCACTGGTCACTGGTGTCTCCACTCCGAGGCACTGGTCACTGGTGTCCCCACTCCAGCTGCTGGTCACTGGTGTCCCCACTCCGAGGCACTGGTCACTGGTGTCCCCACTCCAGCTGCTGGTCACTGGTGTCCCCACTCCGAGGCACTGGTCACTGGTGTCCCTACTCCGAGACACTGGTCACTGGTGTCCCCACTCCAGCCGCTGGTCACTGGTGTCCCCACTCTGAGACTCTGGTCACTGGTGTCCTCACTTGGAGACACTGGTCACTGGTGTCCCCACTCCAGCCGCTGGTCACTGGTGTCCCCACTCCAGCCGTTGGTCACTGGTGTCCCCACTCCAGCCGCTGGTCACTGGTGTCTCCAGTCCGAGGCACTGGTCACTGGTGTCCCCACTCCAGCCGCTGGTCACTGGTGTCCCCACTCCAGCCGTTGGTCACTGGTGTCCCCACTCCAGCCGCTGGTCACTGGTGTCTCCACTCCGAGGCACTGGTCACTGGTGTCCCCACTCCGAGGCGCTGGTCACTGGTGTCCCCACTCCGAGGCACTGGTCACTGGTGTCCCAGCTCTGGGCCGCTGGTCGCCGGTGTCCCTGCTCTGTGCCGCTGGTCGCCGGTGTCCCAGCTCTGGGCCGCTGGTCGCCGGTGTCCCAGCTCTGGGCCGCTGGTCGCCGGTGTCCCAGCTCTGGGCCGCTGGTCGCCGGTGTCCCAGCTCTGGGCCGCTGGTCGCCGGTGTCCCAGCTCTGGGCCGCTGGTCGCCGGTCTCCCTGCTCTGGGCCGCTGGTCGCCGGTCTCCCTGCTCTGGGCCGCTGGTCACCGATATCCCTGCTCCAAGACATTGGCCGCTGGTTACCCCCACACCGGGCTGCTGGTAGCCGATGTCCCTGCTTTGGACCGCTGGTCACCGATATCCCTGCTCTGGGCCACTGGTCACCGATATCCCTGCTCAGTGCAACTGGTCACTGCGTTCCCTGCTCCATGGCACTGATTCCCGGTATTCCTGCACCAGGCCACTGGTCTCTGACGTCCCTGCTTCAGGCCGCTGGACATCAGCGTCCCTGTTCTGGGCCACTGGTCACTGGTTTCCCTACACTAGACCACTGGTTGTTGGCGTCTGCACTTGGAGACACTGTTCACCAGTGTCCCCACTCCAGCCACTGGTCTCTTATGTCCCTGCTCAGGGCCACTGGTCACTGGTGCCTCTGTTCCAGGCTGCTGGTCGCCGGTGTCCCCACTCCAGCCGCTGGTCGCCAGCATCCCCACTCCAGCCACTGGTCACCGGTGTCCCTGCTCCAGGTCACTGGTTGCCAGTGTTCCCATTCCAGCTGCCGGTCGCTGGTGTCCTTGCACTGGCCACTGGCATCTCTGCTGACCTCACCTAGTAGATGATTCAGCTCTTTGAGCCTCCTCCATCATTGTTAATCATGGCTGATCATATAACACAAGCTTAATGTCATTTTCCTGCTCCCTACCTTGTATCTTGATGTCAGCAGAATTAACGTATGCCCTTTATTGTCTGTCTTCTTGAAGGCAATGTCTACTTGTTGGACTGACTGTGCCACCCTCCCTTCCCTTCACCTATGTGGCAACTAATTAGCAGTAGTGCTAAAATCTATTTAGGTCAGGTATTACAACCAAGCAAGTTCACATTTGAAATGGCAAACCTGTACTTTCCACCTGGGCTGAGGTTTCTGATAACCATCTGAGGAATGGGAGTGCTATTCAAAGCAGAATACAAAATTGATTTGGAGATGCCGGTGTTGGACTGTGATGTACAAAGTTAAAAATCACACAACACCAGGTTATAGTCCAATGGATTTAATTGGAAGCACTAGCTTTCGGAGCGCTATTCCTTCATCAGATTGTTGTAGGAGCAGCGCTCTGAAAGCTAGCGCTTCCAATGAAACCTGTTGGACTATAACCTGGTGTTGTGTGATTTTTAACTGAGTACAAATTTGCTTTTCATGTTGATTTTGTTAAATGTCTCAGATTGCTTGTGACAGGTTTCTTTCAACATTTTGTTTTTTTGCTTCCTTTCACCGTCCTCGAAACCAACATTAATTGAACACACGTTGTTCAATTAGTTTCCAGACTGGCAATAATTTATCTGATCCTTGAGCAGATCAGATCCCCTACCCTCCAGCATGTTTTTCAGTTCCTGTACAAACTGTTTACTTTCTCCATGCAGAAATCCGAAGGCGAGGATCAAAGGACCCACTCGGGAAGCAGTCCCTGTTGTATGACAGTCCCTATGAACCAACAGAAATGGGGTCAAAGCAGGAGTCAGTTGGGAACTCTGCCCTCGAGAAGACGGGAAACCACAGGCCAATCGACAGCTGCCTGCCGGAGAATGATGGACGGCCCGCAGCAGAGTACGAGCAGCCCTGGGAGTGGAAGACGGAACAGATTGTGAAAGCACTTGCAGGTATGGCAGGAAGCTCTGGTGGTTAGAACAGCTCTGTTTGTGCAAGAGGTTCAGAAGAACAAAAGGATCAGCTAATGTAGCTCTCAGTCATATCCAAACATAAGCATGTATTTGGGAAGGACTGGTGTTCCCTCACCAGATTTCAATTCAGGCAAATTGCTGCCCACAGGGATGATGCAAGCAGAATTATAATCAATACTTTCAAAAAGAAATTGGAAAAAGGTGCAGTCAGCACATTCTGGGGAAGGATGTGAGGGTATAGGGAAGATTTATCAATATGGTTATAAAAGTGCTGCAGGGCAGTTGGCGGGAACTTGAATAGATTCCCTTGATCTTTTAGATGGTGGGGGACAACAGGCAACTTGGCAAGTCCAGCCCAAACAATTATTATGGCACAAAAGAAGGCTATTTAGCCTATCAAGTCCAAACAGAACAAGGTGCGAATTGAGAAAGGGAGATTGTTCTGTTCAGACCAAAAGAGATTGAGAAGAGATTTGACTTGATGGAGGTCTGCAGGACGATGACAGATTTCATAAGGTAACCAGGAACATCTATTCCCATTTGCTGTTCATACAAGCACTGGGGGACCTTGGGTTTAAGTTTTAGACAAGCTGCTGGAGGATTGTGAGCAAGAATGTTTTTATGAAGGAAATGATAGTGACTTGGACATTTCCATTTTACAGGGATTGTGAAAATCAGTAATTTCCAAAGGAAATTGAATGGGCACTTGTGGGAAGTAAATGTGTTCCAAAACAATGTTCCAGCAAAGCTCAGTGAAGGCTGGAAGAACAACATCTCATTCTCCGCTTGGGCAGCCTGCAACCCTCTGGACTCCATATCGAGTTCAATAATTTTAGGGCCTGAATTCTCCCATGTCCTAGCCCCCAGGCCCGCACATCAGGCCTTGTTATCACACAGTCTGCCAGTATACACTGCCTATTGTTAGCCATTAATAAACCCATTAACAGCTATTCACTCTCCTAGCCAGATCGTTATCCAATCCTTTGTCCAACTGATTTTCTCTCTCTTTGGGCTCTATCCCCACCCATCCTTTACTCCTTACCCCCTTCTCCTCACCCTATCATCTGCATACAAACTGACATTTTCCTAGCTACCATCAGTTCTGAGGAAGGGTCACTGGACCTGAAATGTTAACTCTGATTTCTCTTTATAGATACTGCCAGGCCTGCTGAGCCTTTCCAGCAATTTCTGGTTTGTTTCTGATTTACAGCATCCGCAGTTCTTTCTGTTTTTATTTAGTCTTCCGCCAGTGTTGCCTGGCACCAGTCGAAACAGCTCAAACTGTTGTACTTCCTGCAGAGAATGGGTTTCTCCAGCTGTGGGTACAAGTGTCCACTTAAGGGACTCAATAGACCCAAGGGCTACCCACCGTCTCTCCCACCTGCTGTATAATTTCAGACAGATTGGGATAGGTGACAGGAAGGAGATTATCTATTAGGTTTGATATATGCCTCCTGTCTTCAATTGGCAGGGGAGCATCAAATCTAGCAATATGATTCTAGGTCAAATAACCTGTAAAAATTCACATTTGAAAGAATCAGGTGAAGCACGAGAGGGCTCTCAGATCAGGACAAGATTAGAGCGGTGCTGAAAAAGCACAGCAGGTCAGGCAGCATCCAAGGAGCAGGATTTCAAGCATAAACCCACCATCAGCCCTTATTCATGATGAAGGGTGTTTGCCTGAAATGTCGATTTTCCTGCTCCTTGGATGCTGCCTGACCTGCTGTGCTTTTCCAGCACCACTCTAATCTCCAGCATCTGCAGTACTCGCTTTCACTTCTCGGATCAGGATACCAGCGTATGAGAAATGAACTAAAACTAAAAGGATGCGGTCTACTGTTCTGCAAAGACACATTTGTATACTAAAGCAGATAAGGAAATAAGGACCCTTGCTGGATACGTTAATAGATTTTGTAACCTTCTGTCTGCCCCTTTCAGTCCAGTTTGATTCTGCAGAGATGTCATCTCCATCCAAAGAAGAAAACGTCAAACACCACCATCGGCAACCGAGCTGGACTCAGAAGGTCCTGAGGCAACAGAGCCCAGAGGGCAGCGAAATGGGAGAGAAGGTGGACCCAAGCATGCCCTTAGAAAAACAAGTGTAAGTGACCACAACCGCACTCATTCCACATTTTTTCTTCCTTTTTCCTTCATCCTGAAATATAAAATTGTTGTGCCATACCCAACTGTAACTCATTCCTTTTCTGACTTCAAACTGTGCAATTCCTTTCCTTTCCTTGGTTCTGCCTCCAATTAACATAGCTTTAAGGCCCCAGAATAGTGTAAACTAGTCATCACTTCTTGATACACTATGTATTTTCTCCATTGCTATGACCCTCGAGACTTCACATAGCTTGAAGGAGTGTTTCCCTTTCCCTGCAGGTGGTATCATGGCCCCATCACCCGGATAGAAGCAGAGTCTCGTCTGCAGGCCTGCAAGGAGGCCAGTTACCTGGTACGAAACAGCGAGTCAGGAAACAGCAAATATTCCCTTGCCTTAAAGTAAGTGTTCAGGGGGGCTTCAGAAAACTGTGCAGGCCATCGGTTTGTAACTTGGAGTTTGTTCCGACAGCAGTTAAACAGAGTTTGCTCATTCCTGAGGCTGGACCCGTGTGCCGTACTGTGTGTTTGTGCGCTCGTGATTGGCTGCTCTTCGATTTGTGGATGATGTCTATGCAGGGTTACAAGTTTCTACCATAGCTCTTCATGTGACTGAACAGAGCTAATCCTTGATCCACAGATGTTTGGGTACATGGGGCAGGATATTCAATGAGGTGGTGAGATTCAGAATGCTGCGTTTGTTTCATCTCTGTTGCCATGCCAACTCATCATTAACTTATTGTGATGCAACTTGATGAATATATTGTTTCTATTCTGAATGATTGGTAGAAAACTCTTCCTGGTCTTAAACATTAAATGTCAGGGTGATTTGGAGGCATTTCTTTCGCGTTCCCAGAATCAATGATGAAGTAGGACACTCTGGAATTCTGAGCAAGCTGTTAAGCAGACAGGTGTTCACATCATTGCCCAAGTCCCAAATCAGACAAGTGGCATGCATGGAACAGGGTTAGGTGTGAGGGACAGAGAATCAGAAACATTGAAATGATGTGTGGTTAGGGGCAGAGTGATTTTGATGAAAGATTAGGACACCAATAAGGATGGTGCGATTAGCGTTGGAGATTGATGGCACACCAGGGTCAGAGGAATGTTGAAGTCAGTGGAAGGACATTTGTAGAACACTTTGTGGTAGAGCCCATAAGGGAACAGGCAATTCTGGATTTGGTAATGTGTAATGAGTCAGACTTGATTAGGTAGCTCAAGGTGAAGGAACCGCTGGAGACAGTGACTGTAATATGAAACAATTCACCCTGCAGTTTAAGAGGCAGAAGCTGGAATCAAATGTAACCGTGTTACAACTGAGTAAAGGTAATTACAACGACATGAGGGAGGAGCTGGCCAGAGTTAATTGGAAAGGGAGCTTATCTCTCTACGCTTCAGGCTCACTGCCTTTATTCCTGATGAAGGGCTTTTGCCCGAAACGTCGATTTCGCTGCTCATTGGATGCTGCCTGAACTGCTGTGCTCTTCCAGCACCACTGATCCAGAATCTGGTTTCCAGCATCTGCAGTAATTGTTTTTACTCCTTAATTGGAGAGGGAGTCTAGCAGGGAAGATGGTGGAGCCGCAATGGCAGGGGTTACTGGGAGTAGTTTGGAGGGCACAGCAGACAATCATCCGAAGGAAGAAAAAATGTACTAAGGGGAGGATGAGACAACCGTGGCTGACAAGAGATGTCAGGGACAGCACAAAATCAAAAGAAAATACATACAATGTGGTGAAGATTAGTGGGAAGCCAGAGGATTGGGAAGTCTTTAAAAACTAGCAGAGGATAACCAAAAAAAGTAATAAGGTGGGAGAAGATGAAATATGAGGATAAGCTAGCTAACAAAATAAAAGAAGATTTTTAGATATAAAGAGAGAGGGAAAAGCAGACCTTGGAATGCTGAAAAATTAAGCTGGAGAATGGTAATGGGGAACAAAGAAATAGCAGAGGAACTGTACAGGTACTTTGCATCAGTTTTCACAGTGCACGACCACCAGCAGCATACCAGAACTTCAAGAAATTAGGGGCAGAGGTAAGTGTCACTAAAGAGAAAGTGCTGAGGAACCTGAAAGGTCTGGATAAAGCATCCTGACCAGATGGACTACACCCCAGAGTTCTGAAGGAGATAGCTGAGGGGGTTGTGGAGGCATTGGTGGTGATCTTTCAGGAATCATTTAAAGTCAGAAAGGGCCCCCAATGGCTGGAAAATGGCTGACCCCTGTTTAAGAAGGGAGGGAAGCTGAAACCAAGAAACTACAGGCCAGTTAGCATGTCCTCAGTCGTTGATAAGATTTTAGAGTCCATTATTAAAGACAAGATTGTGGAGTACTTGTAAGTGCATGGTAATATAGGGCTGAGTCAGCATGGTTCATTGAGGGGTGGTCATGTCTAACAAATCTGTTAGAATTCTTTGAGGAAGTAATGAGCAAATTAAACAAACAGTGGACATGATCTATTTGGATTCCAGAAAGCCTTTGACAAGGTACTGCACAGGGAGCTGCTAAATAAGATGATCCATGGTATTAGGGGCAATGTAATGACATATATGGAGGATTGGCTGACTAGCAGAAGGCACGGAGTAGGGATAAAGGGTTCTCTTTCAGGATAGTAGTCTGTGACTTGTGGAGTTCTGCCTGGGTAAGTGTTGGGACCTCAACTTTATGTGTTATACATTAATGATCTGGATAAGAAACTGGCTAAGTTTGCAGATGACACAAAGATAGATGGAGGAGCAGGTAGTGTTGAGGAAGCGCAGAAGTTGCAGAAGGACTTGGACGGGCTGGGAGAGTGGGCAAAGATGCAGCAGATGGAATATAATATGGGAAAGTGTGAGGTTATGCACTTTGGTAAGGAAGAATAGAGGTGAAGACTGTTTTCTAAACAGGAAAAGGTTTTGGAAATCTGAAGCACAAAAGGACTTAGGAGTCTGAATTTGAGATTCTTTGAGATGTGAGTTCATTAGGCAATTATGAAGATGAATGCAGTGTTAGCATTCATTTCAAGAGGGCTAGAATACAAGAGCAGAGATACACCGCTGAGGCTGTGTAAGGCTCTGGTCAGGCCTCATTTGGAATATTGTGGGCAGGTTTGGGCCCCATATCTAAGGGAGGATGTGCCGGTCTTTGAGGGAGTCCAGAGGAGGTTTACAGGAATGATTCTGTACATGAAAGTCTTGTCACATGAGGAGCGGTTGAGGACTCTAGGTCTATACTGTATAGAGTTTAGAAGGATGAGGGGGAACCTCATGAAAATTTCTGGAATACTGAGAAGCCTGGATAGAGTCAGTGGGGAGAAGGCAGGAGCATGGTGTTAAGAAACATTTCAGCCATGCTCGAATGGTGGAACTGACTCGATCTGCTCCTATATCTTATTGTCTATGGTCTTATGGTGTTGATCCAGGGGTAGTTACTGAGGAAAACAAAAACAGAAATTACTGGGGAAACTTGGTAGGTCTAGCACCATCTGTGAAGAGAAAACAGTATAAATGTTTTGAGTCCAGTGACCATTGTTCAAACCTGCTTTTGTTTGTTTCAGTACTCCAGCATCTGCCGTTCTTTGTTTTATTTAGTTACGAAGGGATATGGTTGTAAAATCAAGGGAGAGGGTGAAAGCTTCCTCACTGCCCAACGTTTAAGTCAGGGTAGATGTTGCAGAAAATCTGACCAGTCCTGCAGTTTTGCTGCCTTTCAGAACTGACTCCCATTTAGCCTTTCCAGTGCAATTTTGCTCACGTGAACTGCCTAATATCTTAATTTTTTTCTTCAAATGAATTCTCAGAATGGAAGTGCTACTGGTGAGCCTGGCAATTAATGCCGGCCTCTATTTTTCTGCTGGACCTTTTTGAATTATTTCAGTCTATATGGTCAAGGTGAGAGGTTTGGTCGAACTACATTTCAGGGAGCAGCTAAGAATTGACCATACTGGAGTGGGGACAGGAGCCACATTATAGGCAAGGATAGCAGGTCTTCTTCTCTGAAGGATGAACGAATCAGTGCTTCTTGACAATCCAATCACTTTCTTGGCACTTAATGGACTCCTATTACTACATTTTCCCTAAGTTATTAGTGAGGACCACTTGATGCTAGTCTATTATGTTACCTACTAAATGACTAAACCTTGTAAACTTACTTTGAAACTGAATGTACCCTTTCACTTGTAACATCCCATTGAATCGATGTTACTAATTTTTCATTGTTTCCATGAACTTGATATGATGAAATGTACAGAATACAAGTTCCTTAGGAATGTGAGGTCCTGTATGATATTAACATTACCTCCTCACTTTTCCATTTCATGTGTCTGGCTGTAACAAAGGAATCCATTGTCTTTTTAAATGACTATATACATGCCAAATGAAGCCATCACAAGTCATCTCCAGGATTAGAAAATGCTTGGCCTGTGATTAGGGTCTCCCACCAATAAAGAATCTGAGATTTGAACAAGATTATTTTGTTTTAATGCAAAGACGATCAGAATCACTAGAAGTGATCCTAATTCGGTAACAAAAGTCCCACACATCCATCCCACTCAGACAGAACTTAACTTGTTCAGTGCCAACAAATTAATGGTGTTCATCATGGTTGTAAATGAATAGTCCACCAAATGTCCAACCTTTAGTCAGTACTTTAGAGCACTACCCAATACGGTACTGTGTGTGTCCATCAAAGGTCTCAGAGATTTACAGCTGATCTCAACTTTTGAGTGTTACAATGGCAGCTTTGGCCTAGAAGTAGGAAAATTGATGCCACATGAATTCCAGGCAATGACAATCTCCATAAAGAAACAATCTCACCCTCACCTTTTGACATTCAATGCGATTACCATAGCTTGATCCCTTGGGGGTTACCATTGTCCAGAAACTGACCTGGATCGCATAGATGCTGTGGCTACAAAAGCATGTCAAAGACTAGAAATCCAAAAGTGAATAATTCACCGCCTGACCAACCAAAGCCTGTCAATGATTGGTGAAGCACAAGTTGGGAATGTAATGGCATACTCCCATCAGCACTCAAGAAGCTTGATACTGTACAATGGAGGATAAACAGCCTGCTTGATTGACACAACATCCACCACCTTGATAAATTCATTTCCACCAAAGTGGACAAACAACCGAATCATTTATGTAAATGACAAAACATAGAGGACCCAGCACCGATCCTTGTGGCACTCCACTGGTCACAGACCTCCAGTCCAAAAAAAACAACCCTCCACCACCACCTTCTGTCTTCTACCTTTGAGCCAGTTCTGTATCCAAATGGCTTAGCTCTCCCTGTGTTCTGTGAGATCTAACCTTACTAACCAGTCTCCCATGGGGAACCTTGTCGAATGCCTAACTAAACTCCATATAGATCACATCTACCGCTCTGCCCTCACCAATCCTCTTTGTTACTTCTTCAAAAAACTCAATCATGTTTGTGAGACATGATTTCCCACACACAAAGCCATGCTGACTATCCTTAATCAGTCCTTGCCTTTCCAAATACATGTACATCCTGTCCCTCAGGATTCACTCCAACAACTTGCCCACCACCGACGTCAGGCTCACCGGTCTATAATTCCCTGGCTTGTCCTTACCACCCTTCTGAAACAGTGGCACCACGTTAGCCAACCTCCAGTTTTCTGGCACCTCACCTGTGACTATCGATGATACAAATATCTCAGCAAGAGGCCCAGCAATCACTTCTCCAGCTTCCCACAGAGTTCTAGGGTACACCTGATCAGGTCCTGGGGATTTATCCACCTTTCTGCATTTCAAGACATCCAGCACTCCAGCACTTCCTCCTCTGTAAGCTGGGCATTTTGCAAAGGTGTCACCCGAGCTACAAATCATCTCCCAAACTTTGAAAAGGTGTCACCATGTATTTCCCGACAGTCTATATCTTCAATTTCCTTTTCCACAGTAAATCTGATGCAAAATACTCATTTAGTATCTCCCCCATTTTCTATGGCTCCACACCCGGCCTTGCTGATCTCTGAGGGGCCCTATTTACTCCCTAGTTACCCTTTTGTCCTTAATGTATTTGTAAAAGCCCTTTGGATTCTCCTTAATTCTATTTGCCAAAGCTATCTCATGTCCCCTTTTTACCCTCCTGATTTCCCTCTTAAGTATACTCCTACTGTCTTTATACTCTTCTAAGGATTCATTCAATCTATCCTTTACATATGCCTCCTTTTTTTTTTAACTAAAGCCTCAATTTCTTTACTCATCCAGCATTCCCTTTTTGTCATTTACATAAATGATTTGCATGCAAGCATTAGAGGTACAGTTAGTAAGTTTGTAGATGACGCCAAAATTGGAGGTGTAGTGGACAGCGAAGATAGTTACCTCAGATTACAACAGGATCTGGACCAGATGGGCCAATGGGCTGAGAAGTGGCAGATGGAGTTTAATTAAGATAAATGTGAGGTGCTACATTTTGGGAAACAAATCTTAGCAGGACTTACACAGTTAATGGTAAGGTCCTAGGGAGTGTTGCTGAACAAAGAGACCTTGGAGTGCAGGTTTATAGCTCCTTGAAAGTGGAGTTGCAGGTAGATAGAATAGTGAAGAATGCTTTTGGTATGCTTCCTTTTATTGGTCAGAGTTTTGAGCACAGGAGCTGGGGGGTCATATTGCAGCTGTACAGGACATTGGTTAGGCCACAGTTGGAATATTGCGTGCAATTCTGGTCTCCTTCCTATCGGAAAGATGTTGTAAAACTTGAAAGGATTCAGAAAAGATTTACAAGGATGTTGCCAGGGTTGGAGGGTTTGAGCTACAGGAAGAGGTTGAACAGGCTGGGGCTGTTTTCCCTGGAGCGTCGGAGGCTGAGGGGTGACCTTACAGAGGTTTATAAAATCATGAGGGGCATGGATAGGGTAAATAGACAAAGTCTTTTCCCTGGGGTCGGGGAGTCCAGAACTAGAGGGGCATAGGTTTAGGGTGAGAGGGAAAAGATATAAAAGAGACCTAAGGGGCAACTTTTTCATTAATAAGTTTAATTAAGATAAATGTGAGGTGCTACATTTTGGGAAACAAATCTTAGCAGGACTTACACAGTTAATGGTAAGGTCCTAGGGAGTGTTGCTGAACAAAGAGACCTTGGAGTGCAGGTTTATAGCTCCTTGAAAGTGGAGTTGCAGGTAGATAGAATAGTGAAGAATGCTTTTGGTATGCTTCCTTTTATTGGTCAGAGTTTTGAGCACAGGAGCTGGGGGGTCATATTGCAGCTGTACAGGACATTGGTTAGGCCACAGTTGGAATATTGCGTGCAATTCTGGTCTCCTTCCTATCGGAAAGATGTTGTAAAACTTGAAAGGATTCAGAAAAGATTTACAAGGATGTTGCCAGGGTTGGAGGGTTTGAGCTACAGGAAGAGGTTGAACAGGCTGGGGCTGTTTTCCCTGGAGCGTCGGAGGCTGAGGGGTGACCTTACAGAGGTTTATAAAATCATGAGGGGCATGGATAGGGTAAATAGACAAAGTCTTTTCCCTGGGGTCGGGGAGTCCAGAACTAGAGGGGCATAGGTTTAGGGTGAGAGGGAAAAGATATAAAAGAGACCTAAGGGGCAACTTTTTCATGCAGATGGTGGTACGTGCATGGAATGAGCTGCCAGAGGATATGGTGGAGGCTGCTACAATTGCAACATTTAAGAAGCATTTGGATGGGTAAATGAATGGAAAGGGTTTGGAGGGATATGGGCCGGGTGCTGTTAGGTGAGATTAGATTGGGCTGGGATATCTGGTCAGCATGGACAGGTTGGACTGAAGGGTCTGTTTCCATGTTGTACATCGCTATGGCTTGATGACATACAGTGGCGATGCGTACCATGTGTTGCATTGCAACAACTCACCAAGACTCATTGGACAGCACCTTCCAAATCCGCGATCTCTTTCAGCTAGAAGGACAAGACCACCAGAAACATGAGAACACCACCACCCGCAAGTCCACCTTAAAGCCACACACCTTGGAACTATCTCACCAGTCTTGCAGTGTTGCTGGGTCAGAACCCTAGAACTCCGTTTCAAAACGCCTTGTGGATGTCACTACACTGTATGGACTGCAGCAGTTCAAGAAGGCAGCTCACCACTATCTTCTGAGGGGTGCTTGACAATCTAAAGGCTGAGAAGATATTTCCACTCATGGTGGAATCTAAAACTTGGCGGGGGCACAGCTTAAAAATAAGGGGTCTCCCATTTAAGCCAGAGTTGAGATATAAATGCCTCTGAGGTTTTTTTTTTATAATTCCACAGAAAGCAATGAAATTATATTCAAATCTGAGTTAAACCGGTTTTTGATCTGCAAGGACTCAGGGGGACAGGCAGGAAAGTCGAGTTATGGTCAGAATCAGATCAGCCGTGTTTTTACTGAATGGTTTGAGTGGGTGAATGTTGTTATCCTGCTTCTATTTCCTATCACCTTGATGGTACTGATATTAACTCCTGTGATTTGTCTACTTTGTACAGGACCAGCCAAGGATGTGTTCACATCATTCTGCCCCAGACCAAGGACAATAAGTATACACTGAATCAGAACAGTGCCCTCTTTGACAGTATTCCAGAGGTGGTGCATTACTATTGCAATGAAAAACTGCCATTCAAGGATGCAGAACACATGACTCTTCTTTATCCTGTGCACAATAAACAGCAGTAATTTGTGCAACTGCCAATCTGGACAACCATCTACGTGGCCTCCCATTCAACGCTGATCGACAAACAAAGAGGACAGAGAGCGATAGAGGAAGATTTGGGAGGATGGGTTGAAGATATTGCACAAAGCACTTGCCATATGCATGAAAGACAGCTTTCAAACCAACCTCCAGGTACGAGAAGAGACAGTGTAGCCACAGGTTGCACACTATACCTTGGGCCTTCAAACCAGCAGAGGTGTGCAGAGGGAGGACTCCAAAGATCTGATCTTCTGATAAAATAATGGAAGAAGAAATAATAGAATCACAAAGCTAGCTGGAACCCAGGGAGAACCAGTGCTGACGTAATGGGACAAAGATGTTGGAATCAAATTAGAAATGAGGTGGGGGGCATGGTTGGTACATACTCGCAATTCATTCCTGGGATTTGGTTTCAAATTTGACCCAGAATGGTAGGACTAACTCTTCTTGTGTTTCCCGAGTGTGGAATGAATCTACAGTACCCTGGACCAAAGTCCTTTGTTTTCACTAAATTTATTCAAGAGGCAAAGTGGAAAGTGGGGAAAAGGTGCATTTTGACAATCGGTTCAGACACGTTGTGTGAAATGAGTGAAGGGATCTTAATGTTTTAACTTGTACTGTACTGGCCTGGGATTGTTCGATGGAGACAGTATAGAAAGTTCTTACTCAATATCAAACACTGCTGCACTGATCCTGGCAGTGTTACATGGAACAATGTGAAGGGAGTTTTTCTCTGTATCTAACCCTGTGCTATACCTATCCTGAGAATGTTTGATAGGGACAGTGTAGTGGGAGCTTTATTCTGTATCCAACCCTGCACTGCTCCTGTTCTGCGAGTGTTCGGTGGGAACTGTGGAGAAGGAGCTTTACCCTGTTTTTGATCTTGTGCTGAAACCACCTTGGGAGTGTTTGACAGGATAGAGGGAGTTTCAATCTAACCCAGTGCTGTAGCTGTATTTTGAGTGTCTGATGAGGGAACATTATTTTTAGTTTAAAAGTGTAGGCAGAGCTTTATTCTGTATGTAACCCAGTGCTGTACCTGTCCTGGGAGTGTTTGATTTGGGGGAGTGAGGACCAGTGTGGATGAATCTTTTAATCTATATGTAACCCAGTGCTGTCCCTATCCTGGGAGTTTGATTTGGGGGGGAGGGGGGATCTTTATATGTAACGCAGTGTTGTACCTGTCCTGGGAGTGTTTGATTTGGGGGAGTGGGGACCAGTGTGGATGAATCTTTTAATCTATATGTAACCCAGTGCTGTCCCTACCCTGGGAGTTTGATTGCGGGGGGGGGATCTTTATATGTAACGCAGTGTTGTACCTGTCCTGAGAGTGTTTGATTTGGGGGAGTGGGGACCAGTGTGGATGAATCTTTTAATCTATATGTAACCCAGTGCTGTCCCTACCCTGGGAGTTTGATTGCGGGGGGGGGATCTTTATATGTAACGCAGTGTTGTACCTGTCCTGAGAGTGTTTGATTTGGGGGAGTGGGGACCAGTGTGGATGAATCTTTTAATCTATATGTAACCCAGTGCTGTCCCTATCCTGGGAGTTTGATGGGGGGGGAGGGGGGATCTTTATATGTAACGCAGTGTTGTACCTGTCCTGGCACTGTTTGATTTGGGGGAGTGGGGGGGAAACCAGTGTGTACGAATCCTTACACTCTATGTAACCCAGTGCTGTCCCTATCCTGGGAGTTTGATTGGGGGGAGGGGGATCTTTATATGTAACCCAGCGCTGTACCTGTCCTGGCACTGTTTGACCAGGACAGTGTAGAGAGAGCTTTACTCTAGGAGGGCATGAAGATTTTACTGGGAAGGAATTTTGTCTCCCAGCAACAGCAACTCTCAATATAATCAGCAAAAAAAAGTATAAATAAACAAGCTAACTTCCTACTTGACACTGGAGGAGGTTCTGAGGAGGTATACCATGTTGATTCATGATTCTGTGGTATATTTAACAAGGTAAGTGGTGAAATTAATACAGGCATTACCTTCTTGTTGCTGCAGAACAGCAAGAATTTCTATTTATACAGTGCATTTAACATAATACATTGTCCCAGGACATTTCACTGGAAGGTTAAAAAGCAATCTTTGACATTCCAAAATGTGTTTTTCTTTATTAAAAAAATACAATATTAAAGGCAGTGACATACAAAGAAATTGCCATGATTGAATATTATATCTTGTTTAAAACATATAGATTGAATTAAAGCATTTAATAAATGGAGAGTCTTTTAATATTCTTACAAAAAATTAAATTCTTCCAGAAAAGGATGTGAACTCAATTTTTAATTGGTAGGCCAGTAACTTTTCCTCCACCTTCTGCAATGCTGAGGCCAATTTTAACAACCTGGTGCACAGTCTGAAATTAGATCATGCAGAAATGAGCAGGAGTTGAACGTGGAATCTTTGTCCCATCCAGACTACCATATCATAAAATGATTGCAGCAGAAGGTCAATTCATCTAATCAGTTAAAAATCACACAACACCAGGTTATAGTCCAACAGGTTTAATTGGGAGCACTAGCTTTCAGAGCGACGCTCCTTTTTAACTTTGTACACGTCAGTCCAACACCGGCATCTCCAAATCATCTAATCAGCTCAGTTTTTCTTTTACAATTTATATCAGTGATTTAGATGAGAGGAGCGAAAGCATGGTAGCTATGTGTGCTGATGACACAATAGGATGGGAAAAACAAAAAGATCAGAAGGAAATCGTGGACAAATAGGTTGAGTTGAATGGGCAAAATTCTGGCAGATGGAGCAAAACATAGGACAATGTGAATTAAATTTTGGGAGGAAGAGTAATAAAGCAAAGTATGACTTAAATGGGGAATAACTGCAGTATTGCATGGTGCAGAGGGATAAGGTGAAAACCAAAGAGTCATAGAGTCATAGAGATGTACAACATGGAAACAGACCTTTTGGTCCAACCCGTCCAGGCTGACCAGATATCCCAACCTAATCTAGTCCCAGCTACCACACCTGGCCCATAAATCTCCAAACCCTTCCTATTCATATACCCATCCAAATGATTCTTAAAGGTTGCAATTGTACCAGCAACATTTAAGAGGAATTTGGATGGGTATATGAGTTCGTGTGCAAGTACAGCAAGTAATTAAGAAGGCTAATGGAATGCTATCCTTTGTTACTTGAATGTTAAAATAAGGAAGTTATGCTTCATTTGTACCGAGTACTGGTGAGAACACATCTCGGTATTGCATGCAGATTTGGTCTCTGGTTTAGAGGAGATATACCAGGTTGATTCATGAAATGAGAAAGTTGTCTTATGACGGATAGGTTGGATGAACTGGGCTTGTTTCCACTGAAGCTTAGAAGAGCGAGGTGTGATTGAATGAAGCATAGACAATTAACAAGCTGGATATAAGCTTCCTCTTGTGGGAAATCACTTCTCGCAAACTTGATTGAGTTTTTGAAAAGATTAGACTGGTGCTGGAAAGCACAGCAGGTCAGGCAGCATCCGAGAAGCAGGAAAATCGACATTTCGGGCAAAAGCCCTTCATTCCTGATGAAGGGCCTTTGCTGGAAACATCGATATTCCTGCTCCTTGGATGGTGCCTGACCTGCTGTGCTTTTCCAGCACCAGTCTGATCTCCAGCATCTGCAGTCCTCACTTTCACCTGAGTTTTTGAAAAGATGACCAAGAAGATAGATGAAGGAGAGTGGTAGATGTTGTCTACATGGACGTTAGCAAGGCCTTCAGATCACGTGGGATCCAGGGAGAGCTAGACAATTGGATACAAAATTGGCTTGACAGTAGGAGACAGAAGGTGGTGGTAGAGGGTTGTTCAGAATGGAGGCCCATCACCAGCAGTGTGCCTCAAGGATCGGTGCTGTTGTTCATCATTTATGTATGAGGGTATAGGAAGCATGGTCAGTAAGTTGGTGGATCTCACCAAAATTGGTGGTACAATGGACTGTGAAGGAAATTACCTGAGGATACAACAGGATCTTAATCAACTGGGCCAGTGGCCTGAGGAATGGCAGATGGAATTTAATTTAGATAAATGCGAGCTGTTGCATTTTGCTATGACAAACCAGGTCGGGGCTTATTCACTTAATGGCAGGCCCAAGAGCTTTTGCCCGAAATGTCGATTCTCCTGCTCCTTGGATGCTGCCTGACCTGCTGTGCTTTTCCAGCAACACAGTCTTGACCCTGTTGTTCAAACAGAGAGACCTAGCGGTGCAGGTATGTAGTTCCTCAAAAATGTCATCATTGTTAGACAGGGTGGTGAAGAAGGCATTTGATACACTTGCCTTCATGGGTCAGAGCATTGAGTGCAGGAGTTGGGATATCATGTCATCGCAACACACAACAAAACTTTTCACTGTACCTAGGTACATCTGACAACAATAATTTAAATCAAATGTATAAAAATGTTATAGTTGTACATATCTGGTCGCCCTGCCATAGGAAGAATGCTATTAAACTGGAAGAGTGCAAAAAAGGATGCTACCAAGACTGGAGGGTTTGAGTTTGAAGGAGAGGCTGGATAGGCTGGGACTTTTTTCCCTGGAGCATCGGAGGTTGAGGGGTAAACTTACAGAAGCTTATAAAATTATGAAGGGCATGGGTGAAGTGAATAATCAAGGTCCTTCCCCCAGTGTAGGAGAGTCCAATCCTATAGAGCATAAGTTTAAGGTGAGAGGAGAAGATTTAAAAGGGACCGAAGGGGCAACTATTTCACACAGAGTGTGGTGCGTGTATGGAATGAGCTACCAGAGAAGCTGGTGGAGGCTGGTACAATTAAAACATTTGAAAGTCATTTGGACAAGTACATGGATAGGAAAGGTTTAGAGGGAAATGGGACTAGTTCAGTTTTGGCTATCTGGTCGGCTTGGTCCAAAGGGTTTGTTTCCGTCTATGACTCTATTGTTGGTGAATCCAGAACTTGGGGCATTACTTAAAAATATTAGGAGCTGCCTTTTAGGATAGAGACAAAGATAATTTGTTTTCTCTCAGCAGGTTCTATGACTTTGGAACTCTCTGCTTCAGAAGATGGCAAACGTGAAGTAATCAAATAGTTTTAAGATAGGGGTAGATATATTCTTGTTAGACAAAGGAATCAAAGGCTTTCAGGAATAGGTGGGAAGGTGGAACTTGAAACACAGACAGATCAGCCATGAGATTATTTACAGTTAGAGCCGGTTCAAGTAGCCAAGCAACTCATAATTCATATGTTTGTAATTCCACTCACCCGCTGCAAGTTTTTTTCTCTCACAGTTATCACAAATTTCCTTCTGTAGGCTTCTTTGAACCTGCTTCCAACAAACTATCAGGCAGGGCAATCTGAATCTAAAGTACTCACTGTATATAAAGGTTAACTATCAGATAACCACTGCTTCTTTTCTCAAACACCCAATAGTGATGTCCCTCTAGTTTTGGACCTCTGTATGAACAGTAAACTGTCTTCACCTGTCTACTGTGTCCAGACTCGCTATGACAACACTTGGCTCAGTCATTGCAAACCTCTCTTGTGTTCCATACAATTTGAACCATAAACCTTTTTTGGCACAAAAACAAAAGGTATAACTTATCAAGTGTTTACCCCACATAAGCCATGTTGTCTCATTAACTCTTCGGCTGAGTCCCCTACCCACTTTACAATGCATTGGTTTTCAAGCAAGTCTTTTCTGGAAGGTCCTGTAAATATGTGCTTTATCAACAGATGTTGGCAGACAGTTCCACAACATTCTAACTTTTTTTAAGTTATGAAATCTCTGACCTCCCCTTTCAATCTGTAGTTAATGCAACACTACTGTTAGTAAATCTGGAGATGCCTGAGCTGTAGAGAGTCCAAGACACGGTAGAGAGGCAGATTATGCAGACGTGGAAGTCTTTGTAATGGAGAGGATTTGGAATAGGGAGCTCACCTCAGGGTTGAACGGTACCATGAGCCCGATTGAAGATGAGGAGGGAGTTTAAAAGTATCGGTAAGGAATTGAAAAATTGTGGTAAGGATCAAAGGTAATGGCTTCAGTCTTCCCATCGTTGAGCTGGAGAAAGTTAAACTTTACCCATGACTGACATTAAGTAAGCAGTCTGTCACAGCTTGCTGAAGTAGTTCACTGGCAGTCAAGCCCCGCTAATTTCAGAATTGTCTGCAATGGAAAATTTGATGAAACAATTGAATTGTCAGATTTGTATCTGTTTGATTCAGGTCAAAGAGATGTGCACACAAGGTCTTCTTCATAAACAAGAAAGCCCATTATTAATCAAATGTTTAAAAATGTTAACAAAACAATTAAATTGCTCATTTCTAATATAATAACTTAAATTCTGTCTCTTTGTCAAAATTCCCAAACACTTACAAACAAACATAAAGAGACAAGACATGAATAAATGGGTGGGGAAAGAAAACAGAGAAATAAAGTTCTGGCACCAGTCTGGGTCACAGATGTCAATGAGTTATTATCTTTCAACTCCTTACTAATGGTGCAAATACACCGTTTCTCAGTCTTTCACTCATCAATTGAGGATTCATTTTTTAAATTAGATTCCCTACTGTGTGGAAACAGGCCCTTTGGCCAAGCAAATCCACACCGACCCTCCGAAGAGTAACCCACCCAGACCCGTTTCCCCTCTGACTAACACGGTAGGCAATTTAGCATGGCCAATCCACCCTTAACCTACACATCTTTGGACTGTGGGAGGAAACCGGAGCACCTGGAGGGAACCCACACAGACACGGGCAGAATGTGCAAACTCCACACAGACAGACACTCAAGGCCGGAATTGAACCCGGGTCCCTAGCACTGAGGCAGCAGTACTAGCTACTGTGCCTCCACAAAGAACTTTTCATAAGAACTAGGAATAGAAGTGGGCAATTTAGCCCCTGCGGCCTGCTCTACCATTCGATATGACTGTTGACCTCTTTTCCATGAGGTTCTCAAATTTCATGACAGATAAGGACAGCCAAATTAGAATTTAATACAACTTCCTGTTTATTAGTAACTCTTTAATTCTTAGTAAGCACACAACCTACATACTATTTATTTGACGAGTCTAGATACTACCCATGTGTGATGAACTGGCTGGTTCACTCCAACAAGTTGTATTTGTCTCTATGTTCTGAACTCAGGTCTCCTCTTCACAGTGCTCTGTCTCACAAAAGATGTCTCTGATCCTTCTTTTAGATGTTTCGTCCCGTCTTCAAGACTGGTCAATGTCATGCCTCCCTTGCATAAGATCCTCATGGTTCTGAGCTCATTTTTCTGAGACCTGTGTGAACAGGAGACATCTGTTTCCATGGTTCCTCTTATCAGTCCTATTTTATCCCTTTTTGCAACCGCAGAGGTTGAATAATCTTTAGCCTCAGCCACTTGACTGATCAACAATCTGATTTTACTTCTTCCTCTTACAGTAAGCCGATCTGGTGTTTCTATAAAGTTAGAGGAGAAAGTGAAGACAACAGATGCTGGAAATAAGAGCTGAAAATGTGTTGCTGGAAAAGCGCAGCAGGTCAGGCAGCATCCAAGAAGCAGGAAATTTGGCGTTTCGGGCACAAGCCCTTCTTCAGGAAACCTCCTATTCCTTGGATGGTGCCTAATCTGCTGCGCTTTTCCAGCAACACATTTTCAGCTCTTTATATAAAGTTAGATTAGATTACTTACAGTGTGGAAACAGGCCCTTCGGCCCAACAAGTCCACACCGACCCGCCAAAGCGCAACCCACCCATACACCTACATTTACCCCTTCACCTAACACTACGGGCAATTTAGCATAGCCAATTCACCTGACCCGCACATCTTTGGACTGTGGGAGGAAACCGGAGCACCCGGAGGAAACCCACGCAGACACGGGGAGAACGTGCAAACTCCACACAATCAGTCGCCTGAGTCGGGAATTGAACCCCGGTCTCAGGCACTGCGAGACAGCAGTGCTAACCACTGTGCCACCGTGCCGCCCGTGTTAGTCTGACATGCATGACGGGAAATTATGCTAACTCTGTAGATCATAAGGCCACAGTTATCCCGGGCTATGGCTTTCCATGCTTCTGAAAATGGTTTGGCCCTTTTCCTTTCATCACAAAATTTGCAGTGTGAATAACTTAAAGAGAAAGAGAGAGGAGTAGCTGTTAGGTAATTGCAGTTTACGTATAATTTGGAGTTGCTAGTGTTGGGCTGGGGTAGACAAAGTCAGAAATCACACGATATCAGGTTATAGTTTGAAGTGGGAGATGGCATGGGGCAGAGTGACACTAGACACACGGACACACAAGATGGCTGCTGAGCCATCAGATGGCCGCTGGACCACAATATGGAGAGAGACAGCAGAGCAAACACCAATACTGCCTGGGGCCACCAGAATGTCAGCACAATGCACTTACAACCTAGTTGGTTAGTTTAAGACGGGTGGGGGAGAGAATACACAGGTGTAGCGTACACTGCCTGCCGAAGTGTCTGGATCCAGCCAACATCTTTGATAGAAATGCTAACAGTTTGATATGGACTCAATACAGAGTGCTAATAGCCAGGGCTGCAGTAATCATCCTTCTCAGGAAAAGCGATTAGTGCCCAATACTGCAGCAATGGACTTCTGCGCAGACATTGAAACTGACAATGTCTGCACTGAAACTGACAACGGCCGTGCTGAAATTAACAAAGGCTGCGCTGGAACTGACAATGACTGCACCGAAACTATTAACGATTCTGCAATGTTCACCATAAGCAAACCATGTTACAATAACCTCACCACTGACCTATTATTACAAAATGAATAAAAGAATCTTGACATGTGCTCCAGGTTGAGAGAAGACTGGCCGCTGACCACTGTGCTGTTGGTGTCTTTCTCTCCCTGGAGTTCCGGTATTTCCTGGTACAATAAACTCTTGTCGTTGAACCCCACTCTGACTCTGAGGCTGGTCATTCTCCCCACAGCAACTGGCGCTGCGAGCAGGGTTCTTATTACCGGCGCCCTGGTTAAAGGCCATGATTGGGGAACCGGGGGTAAGAACCGATTTATATCTGCAATTGGAAGAGTCAGACTGGGCCAGTGACACAGTTTAAATGGTATACCGATTGTAACATCTAATTTGCACCAGGACTGAGTTAAAAATTTTAAGTGCATGTCTGTGGAGAATAAGTGTTTAACTGTGCTAACCTGCTGCTTGTGCTGAAACAGCCAGAGGACAAGGTTGTGCGTGTCTTAAAGACTCTGCCCTAAACTGATTGTTAAGATGGGTAGCCACCCCGCAAATGTGATGGGAATTGAGGTGCTAAGGGCACTCGGAGCTGCGAAGCACAAGTGGCAAAGTCGGGCGAACAAAGCTTTAAGTTAAAAGTTGGGTGCTGTCTGTGGTTGTAATTTCCAATGTAGTGAGGAAGAGGAGCTGATCGCTTTGATCAAAAACCACTCTGACTAGTGGAGCACAGTTTACCAAGGTGAGGAGCGTGGACACTGTGGGTAACCGTGATACCCTGTCAGTCCGGAGTAGAACAACAGAGCTTGAATAGTGGTGGTGGCCAGGAGGGTAAAGAGTCCCACCGGTAGAGAGCACACCAGGCTAGAGGTAGGTTTCTGGGCCTATCAGGAGGTGTTGGGTCAGTAGAGGTGGCCGGGTGGGTAGTGGAGTCTCGGTAGATCACACCCTATTGAGCCGGCATTCCCAGCCGACCGGTAGGTACCGACTAGCATTGGTGGCTGGGAGGGTAAAGAAGTCCCACTGCTACAGAGCACACCAGCTAGGAGGCTGCTACAGCCAGATGGATGGTGCTGGGACAGTATTAGTGGCCGGGGGTAGAGAGGTCCCCACTGGATTGGGTACATCTTACTCTTGGTAATATCCAGGAGTACACAATCTGCTAAATGGCAGATCAAAGTTTTTTTTTAGATTATTCGATTCCCTACAGTGTGGAAACAGGCCATTCGGCCCAACAACCCTCCAAAGAGTAACTCACCCAGGCCCAATTCCCTGTGACTAATGCATCTAACACTATGGGCAATTTAGCATGGCCAATTCACCTAACCTGCACATCTTTGGACTGTGCAAGGAAACCAGAGCAAACCCGCACAGACACGGGGAGAATGTGCAAACTCCACACAGTCGTCCAACGCTGGAATCGAACCTGGGTCCCTGGTGCTGTGAGGCAGCAGTGCTAACCACTGAGCCACCGTGCCACCCCATTTGAGGGGGGGGATATTGCAGGTTCTCTTATTGAGAAATACAAGGCAGGCAGACAAGGGTTGACCAAACAAATGAAGAAAAATGGTTGGGATCTATCCCAGACATGAGCACAACAGTGGGTAGATAAACAGAAATGAAATAAAACTAAACAGGTAGGAGTAATGTTAGTGCACCAGTTAGCAGGCCTAATTGAACAAGTAGGTGTCTCCACTAGCAGGTGGAGAAAAGGACAAGAATGAATTAAGGAGCTGGAGGACAGGATAAAGGAGCCAGAGCGAAGATCAGAAAAAGTAGAAGAGGAAAAGGAGATTGACTCTGTCTCCTCCTAAAAAAAAGTCCCGCTCCCTCTATTGGACGAACCGTGCAAGTGTATAACTTAGTGACCGTTACCAGGGGAGGAACAGACTCACAGCCCGAAGCGAATTATAAACTACCCTTGTAGAAATAAACAATATCTAACCCCATGAAATTCTATGTATGCTAAAATAATGAGGGCACCGTAATGGGCAATGATCTCCTGAAAGAATATAAAGTTCTAATTGATTGTGCAAAAGGGAAACTGATTTGGTCCAGACAGGGCGGTTGAAAGACCGAGATTGGGAAACTTCCAAGTCACCTTGAAACAAGGTGGCTACAGCCACCAGTAGGGACTGGAACCTCGAAAAGGGGGGATTCGGAGCCATCTACGCCTCCGTCCCCAGAGCCTGGGCAGAAACAAAAGTTAAATACAGGTCTAGTTAACACAGACCCAATAAGGGTTCCCAGACTGGAGCATAAGCCCCACTGGCAATACCCAATAGAACCTGAAGCAGAAAAAGCAGTTGTGGAGATAGTGCAAGGACTAGTGAGACAGGGAATCCTGAAAGAAACCACAAGTACAGCTAATTCTCTGATGTGGCCAGTACTAAAGCCTGATGGGAGCTTCAGGCTCACCATTGATTATACAGGACTAACTAAGGTCACCCCCAAATTGCACCCATTGTAGCACAGCCCGACGCTATTTTAAACGGTGAGCACAAGATATTTACAGTTTTAGACAGAGTCAACAGTTTCTGGTCTATCCTGAGTACCAGAATAAATTCGCTTTACAGTGAGGGCCAGGCAGCACACTTGGACTTGTCTGCCAAAGCCCTACTGTTTTTCACAGGGTGATGAGCGACATTCTGAAGAGATTAGATTTACCAGAGGGCAGCACTGCTCTCCAGGATGTAAATGATATCCTAATTGCCTCAGAATCTGAGTCAGGGCACCAGGAAACTCTATGTCTAGTTTTGCAGGAATTGGCAGCCACAGGGTAAGAAGTTAGCCCCATAAAGGCTAACGAATTGGGAAAGTACAAATTTTACACCAGAGACACCTTGTATCCCAGGCGTTCAAAGTAATGCCCAACGACCTCAAGAAAGCAACCCAACAGATGCCACGACCTGCCACTGTCAGGGGAGTCAGAAAGGTCACAGGGCTATTCAACTACAGTCGGACCTTAACACCCGAGTTCGCAAAATTTGGCTGTACTGAACCAGATGTGAATTAAAGGAGGCAATCCCACCTTGGAACCTGTAACCTTGTAGGGCCAGAACAGGAGGAAGCATACAGGGCAGCTTCAAACCCGACTCATATCAGCCCCCGGGCTAGGGCTGCCAGATCCCAGCAAGGATATGCACATGCACTGTCATAATGAGAGAGGGTTTTATTCCACGGTGGTCACCCAAGACCACGGTAGCAGGAGATAGCCCGTGGGATACTACTCAAATACAGAAGGGCCAGTCATCACCGGGTTGCCCAGGTGCGTAGCAGCCTTAGATTGTGCTGCTTGGGCTGTTAGAGTCAACGAGCCCTTAGTAATGACAGGGAATATCATCCTCCACACCAAACACATCCTAGTAGAGATGCTAAACACAGGGAACCTGAGGGCTGTCTCCAATATGAGAAGGGCAAAGTGGGAGGCAGTCCTTTTAGACAATAGACAATAGGTGCAGGAGTAGGCCATTCAGCCCTTCGAGCCCTGCACCGCCATTCAATATGACCATGGCTGATCATTCCTAATCAGTATCCTGTTCCTGCCTTATCTCCATAACCCTTGATTCCACTATCCTTGAGAGCTCCATCCAACTCTTTCTTAAATGAATCCAGAGACTGGGCCTCCACTGCCCTCTAGGGCAGAGCATTCCACACAGCCCCCACTCTCTGGGTGAAGAAGTTTCTCCTCATCTCTGTCCTAAAATGGTCTACCCTGTATTTTTAAGCTGTGTTCTCTGGTTCAGCACTCACCCATCAGCGGAAACATGTTTCTTGCTGCCAGAGTGTCCAATCCTTTCATAATCTTATATGTCTCAATCAGATCCCCTCTCAGTCTTCTAAACGCAAGGGTTTACAAGCCCAGTCACTTCAATCTTTCAGTGTAAGGTAATCCCGCCATTCCAGGAATTGACCTCATGAACCTACGCTGCACTCCCTCAACAGCCAGAATGTCTTTCCTCAAATTTGGAGACGCACGCAGTACTCCAGGTGTGGTCTCACCAGGGCCCTGTACAGCTGCAGAAGCACCTCTTTGCTTCTATACTCAATCCCTCTTGTTATGAAGGCCAGCATGCTATTAGCCTTCTTCACTACCTGCTGTACCTGCATGCTTACCTTCATTGACTGGTGTACAAGAACACCCAGATCTCTCTGTACTGCCCCTTTACCTAAATTGATTCCATTGAGGTATTTTACTCCCAAGTCGGAACGTGGTAATAGTTAGGGATATGGTGGAAAACCTAGCTGAGGGAATTCTGGACACAGCGGAACCGCACAACTGTGGGGATATAGATGGGGATGAAGGGGGGGGGTGAGTAAAAGATACCCCCACCACCAGACACAGCTGAGGAGCCCCTCTTCATGAACGGGTCATAGAAATATGTAGCAGGGTCGCACCGATTGGATGGGCTGTGGTAAATGATAAATTAGAAACAGTTATGCCTGGAGGGATTGTTGGAAGTCAGTCTGCACAGGAAGCAGAACTGGTAGCACTCACCAAAATAATGGCACTAGTAAAAGGAAAAACCGTGTGTATATATACAGACAGTCAATATGCCTTCAGTGTGGTCCATGACTATATGGTGGTATGGGGTAAAAGGAGGGGGGAGCAGTGGGGTGGGAATCCCTATCATACACCAATTAGAAATGCAGGCACTATTGCATACCCGTGAACAGCCAAAAGAGGCTATAGGAATAAAAATAAAAGCCCATCAAGGATCCAGCAGAGTCCAGGTTGGCTAAACTTCAAAGGAAACCAGGCAGCAGACCGAGCAGCTCAGAAAACCCGAGAACCAGAAACCATCGACGAGGTTACAACAGCCACTATTGAATTAGCAAAAGACGCTATCCAAATTCAGCAGCTCCAGGAGGACACCCTGCAGGGTGAAAGAGAGCAATGGAGACTGTAGGGATCAATCAAAGGGGAGGATGGTGTCTGGAGGCAAAGTGGTAGCAGCAGCATGTATACAGAACCGCACCACATACTCTCCCATACAGATAGAGAGGCCGTGGTAGCAAGCCTAGGGAGAGAGCGGTGGTGGGAGGGAATGTGTGGCCACGTACTGACGCAGATGCATGGTTTGGGCACAACATAACCCAGGGAGACCCATAAAAGTTAGGATGGGACCCCAGCCCAGACCTAGGGGACCCTGAGAACACGTTCAGATGGATTTTATAGGGCCGATACCAGGCTCCCATGGGAAATGTACTGCCTGGTCATCATAGAACAATTCACCCAGTGGGTAGAAGCATTCCTGACCAAAAGCTGCACTGTAGCTAGAATATTCAGGGAGGAGTTAATCCTGAGATTGGGGAGTTTACACGGTGGCACAGTGGTTAGCACTGCTGCCTCACAGCACCAGAGACCTGGGTTCAATTCCCGACTCAGGCGACTGACTGTGTGGAGTTTGCACGTTCTCCCCATGTCTGCGTGGGTTTCCTCCGGGTGCTCCGGTTTCCTCCCACAGTCCAAAGATGTGCGGGTCAGGTGAATTGGCCGTGCTAAATTGCCCGTAGTGTTAGGTAAGGGGTAAATGTTGTGGGATGGGTGGGTTGCGCTTCAGCGGTTCGGTGTGGACTTGTTGGGTCAAAGGGCCTGTTTCCACACTGTAATCTAATCGACTCCGACCAAGGGACACATTTTACAGACAAGGTCATGAAGACTGTCTGCCAATTACAAAAATTTCACATCCCCTATCCCCCCTGAGAGGGAAGGAACAGGACACTGAAAAATGCTTTAGGCTAAGGCTATGCGAGCCTCGGGCAGAACATGGGCTGAGGTGCTGCTGAAGTACGAATGAGATTAAGAGCCATCACGAATCAGGGAACCAGGCTAACACCGTATGAATTAATGACCGGCCGAGACATGCTATTGCCCAGAGTCAATAATCACAGGGGGCACCGACGTGGGGCCACTAAATTCGGCGATATGTGATAGAATTAAGCGCCCAATCGAAAGGGATGTGGAAATCTGTCATTGACCAACAGGCCAAAAAAGGACAGGGCAGAGGAATTCGGAACCCCAGCCCGAGGTCCCACCTGCAGGAGGCCGGTGTGAGCACTGACCGACAAACAGGCCAGGCTTTGTCCCGAACTAGAATGGGCCATGCGACGGGGTAGTAAGGGGCACACCTGGGCCTACCCAGACATTAAAGGGAAAGGCATATGGGAAGAACTGGACCCAACTAAAACCGTTTAGAGATCCCTGTGACCAAACTCACGCCATTGACCATTCCCCGGGCACAGACAGGAACGGCGGGACCAAGATGGTCATCCCAGAGGGAAGACTGACAACACAACCGAACAAACCACACAGGAGCACGACTGCACCTCCTGACGAAAACAAATACTGTGACTGATAACTTAATTTTAAGTGCAAATCTGTATGTATTTCACGGTGTTTAAGTGTTGCGACTGTTGGGAGCATGGCAGGATTTGAGGATAACCTCCTCTATAAAACCCACCGAAGTTTGCCTGGGAATCGAACTGTCTGCTACCCCCGGCGCGATCAGTAGAATCCCTATTTGCAGCCACTCTGGTGTGGATTCCTTGTGACTGTATAGACACCTCGGGAGGGCTGTGTAAAGGGCAGATAGGAAAATATAAATGGGGACTCCAGGGTAGATGTGTGCAGCTGGACAGGCCACCCATGGTACCAGGCCCCCCAGCCTGGGAAGGGGAAGACCCGTTTAAAACCTGGTAATTACCCAAAGAGCTTCACAGGGCAGGGATGGGAATACGTTTATGCCCTGGTTCCCAAAAATGACTCAAAAATTCCCAACACACTGCACTCATCAGCACAGTACGGTCACCAGGGGACAGTTTACCTGTACCTGCAGTGAGCAGGGATGCTTGAATGTGACCGTGGGCAGACAATTCATGTGTGGTCAGTGCAATGGCACCCATGGCAGACGTCGACATACCCATTCGATACTCACCAGCTCGTGGTGGGGGGGGGGGGGCACCCAGGGGATCAGGGATGATGTGGATGGACAGACAGACAGACAATGTATGTTACCGAGCAGCGAAGGGATTTGTTTTGCTATTTAAGGGGACTTATGTGTCAGACACCCCAGAGCTCCCAAACTTGTTCGCAGTTGGGACAATTGCACCCCTTACTGTACCACGCTTCGGCAGGGGCCATGTTTGGAGAAGGATAGTGACCCGCTCCATCAGCCAGGAGCTCTGTGCTTACCAGCAGGTTCCCACCATTTTGGGTCATCACTGGGATATAGATTCCTGGGATCTCTACCTTTGGGGGGCGCTAAGAACCGAAATGACCTTGTATGTGGCCCGACTATCCTGGGCAATAGTACCGCAAAAGCTCTGGAAGCAATTAATACAGAGCTGGCTGAACTCAGACTCTACACACAGCAGACACATTGCGCTGTGGATTATCAATGAGCACAGCAAAGGGGAGTTTGTATCATTATTGGTGACAATTGTATCACCCATGTTATTCCTGATGAAGGGCTTATGCCCGAAACGTCGAATTTTTGTTCCTTGGATGCTGCCTGACCTGCTGCGCTTTTCCAGCCACACATTTTCAGCTCTGATCTCCAGCATCTGCAGTCCTCACTTTCTCCTCACCCATGTTATTGGTGACTCTTATAGTATTGCAGAAAATATCAAGAATATCTGAGAGCAGCTAGCTATTTTTCGACAGGGAGCCATAATTACAAATAAATTGGTTGCTAGGTAAATCTTGGGGACCCTATTTGGCACATGGGATAATTCTCCTCATTGCACTCATGCTGATATTCTGTGTGGGCCATGGGTGTTTAAAACTCTGCTGTGGGGCGCTACTGATGAGAACTGGACCAGCAGTGAATGTCTCTACATAAGAGTCCCCAACGAAACTAGTACTCCATGATACCCCTCAGGAGGAAGAACTCCTAGTGATGACCTACCTCTACATGTGAATTGGGTGGGTCTGCGGGAGATCTCCGAAGTCACGTCCTTGACCTCAAAGGGGGGAGTGAAGTGGGAGATGGCACGGGGCAGGGTGACACTAGGCATATGGACACACAAGATGGCCGCTGAGCCATCGGTTGACCAACTTGACACACAAGATGGCCGCCGGACCGCAATATGGAGAGAGACAGCAGAGCAATCACAGACACTGCCTGGGCCCACCAGAATGCCAGCACAATGCACTCACAACCCAGTTGACTAGTTTAAGGCAGGTATGGGAAAGAATACACATGAGTAGCACACACTGCCTGCTGAAGCCTCTGGGTCCAGCCAATACCTTTGATAGAAATGCTAACTGATTGATACGGACTTAATACACAGCGTTAACAGCCAGGGCTGCAGGAATCATCCTTCTCAGGAAAAGCGATTAGCGCCCATTACTACAGCAATGGAAGTCCACACAGACATTGAAACTGACAATGTCTGTGCTGAAACTGACAACCATGCTGCGCTGGAACTGACAATGACTGTATCAAAATTATTAACGATTCTGCAATGTTCACAATAAATAAACCATGTTACAAAGACAATAACCTCATCACTGACCTATTATTACAAAATGTATAAAAGTATCTTGACATGTGCTCTGGGTTGAGAGAAGACTTGCAGCTGATCATTGTGCTGTCGGTGTCTTTCTCTTCCCGGAGCTCCGGTATTTCCTGGTATAATAAACCCTGTTGTTGAACCCCGACTGTGACTCCGAGGCTGGTCATTCTCCCCACAACAAGTCCAACAGGTTTATTTGAAATCACAAGCTTTCGGAGCAAAGCCCTTTAGTCAGATGAAGTGAGAGGGAAGCACACAGACACCGAATTTACATAAATTCCCTTTCGTTTCACCTGATGAAGGGGCTGTGCTCCGAAAGCTTGACATTTTATACATAGGGAGAGAAACAGAGAGAGAGAGAGAGAGAGAGATGCTTCCTCTTCCCAGCTGTATGTTCACACATAAGGGTGGAGCCTTGGTTTAAAGCAGTATCTTCATCCATTTTTAGTACAGTCCAAAATCATTGAGTCATACAGCACCGAAACAGGCCCTTCGGTCCAACCAGTCTATGCTGAACATAATCCCAAACTAAACCAGTCCCACCTACCTGCTCCTGGCCCATATCCCTCCAAACCCTTTCCTCTTCATTGATCTATCCAAATGTCTTTTAAACGTTGTAATTGTACTCTCATCCATTACTTCCTCTGGAAGTTCATTCCAACCTGCACCACTCTCTGTGTAAAACAGTGGCCTCTCATGTCTTTTTTTAACTCTCACCTTAAAACATGTGACCCTGCTCTTCAAATCCCACACCCTAGAGACAAAGACAATTACCATTAACGCTATCTATTCCTCTCATTCCTTTATAAACTTCTATCGGATTGTCTCTCAACCTCCTACACTCCAGTGAAAAAAGATTTATTACTCAAACCTTCCATACTCAACAACATCCTGGTTAGATCTCATGGAATACAGGGAGAGGGAACCATTTGGATACAGAACTGGCTCCAAGGTAGAAGACAGAGGCTGTGGTGGAGGGTTGTGTTTTTCAGACTGGAGGCCTGTGACCAGTGGAGTGCCCAGAACCAATCCATATGGCACAGTGCTGGGGAAAAAGGCCTCCAGTCCAAAAAGCAATCATCCACAACCACTCTCTGTCTTCTGCTGTTAAGTCAATTGCTATTTTAATTGGAAAGCTCTCCCCAACTCACGTGACCTAACTTTATTAAGAGGGCTTTACAAATCTGGTGGTGTAGACACAATCAGGGTCAAAAGGGACAGATCTTTCTGTTAAAAATGTCATTCACAGAAACACCTAAAATTTTACAGGATTAAAATAATGTATAAAATGTCAAATTGAAACTAACAGATCTAGTGTCAACTTCTATTTGTGGAAGGAAATTCCAAAATTCCATTGACCCTTTCTATGGAGAGGTGCTTCCTAATATCTCTCCTGAACAGTCTGACCCTAATTGTCAGACTATGCTGCCTAATTCTCAAAAATCCAACCAGTAGAACTGCTCTGTAGAAGAGTCGCTGTATCCCTAAATGTTTTCACTGATTTCTCTCCACAGTTGCTGTCACACCTGCTAAATTTCTCCTGCAGTTTTGGGTTTTTGTTCAGATTTCTGTGGTTCTTTGTTTCATTTTTGACTATTTTCAAAATTGGTAAGTGCTCGTTGAGTGGCAGAACTGAGTTGACACTTTTGCTCCTACACCCTTAATTATGATGGACAGCACAGTGGCTCAGTACCTCACAGCATCAGGGACCTTGGGCAGTTGTTTGTGTGGAGGTTGCACATTCTCCCTGTAACTGCGTGGGTTTCCTCCAGATATTCTGGTTTGATTAGATTCCCTACAGTGTGGAAACAGGCCCTTCGGCCCAACAAGTCCACACCGCCCCTCCAAAGAACAACCCACCCAGACCTATTCCCCTAACACTACGGGCAATTTAGCCAATTCACCTAACCTGCACATCTTTGTGACTGTGGGAGGAAACCGGAGCAAACCCATGCAGATATGGGGAGAACGTGCAAACTCCACACAGTCATCCGAGGCTGGAATTGAACCCGGGTCCTTGGTGCTGTAAGGCAGCACCACTCACCACTCAGCTACTAGTCCAAATATGTGCAGGTTAGGATGGATTGGCTATGCTGAATTAGCCTTTAGTGTCCAAGGATGTGCAGGTTGGACGGATTAGCCCTGGGAAATGCAGGGTTACAGGAATGAATCTGGGGAGAATGCTCTCCAGGGGTCAGCATGGATCCGATGGGCTGAGTGGCCTGCTTTTACACTGTTGGGATTCTGACTCCCCACTGAAGGATTCATAAACACCAGAAGCTGAGCAGAGTGACCAGGGCAACTCTCACAAACTTTCAAAGTCAGTCTGTTGCCTATTTGCAAAGACAAAGGTGTTGATGTTAAAAAACAGTGTAATTGAGTTGAAACCAGATCCATCAGCTCCGCCATTGAAATGTCAAACTGGGAGGGGAAATGGAGCCATCGCCACGCCCCCACCCACTGTGATTGGTTCAGCATGATGGTTGACGGCGGAAAGGGCCAATCAGATAGTGACGGGTGTGGGTCGCTACGCTAACCCATTGGCTTGGCGCCCTCCATTCGGGGGCGGGATAAATGCTTGACAGGCAGCCAATAAGGATTAGGATCTGCCCGTGGTAAGGCGGGACTACGACTCGACGGATGGGCCTGACAAGCAATGGTGTCTCCGAGCCGCGGTGTGGGAGGCGGGACTAAGGCATGACACTGCCAATAGCGTGAGGGCTACCAACCGAAGGGGGCAGGGCCAACATCTGACCGGCGGGCCGTGTAGCCAATGGGGCGCAGGGCCCATGCTAGGGGGCGGGGTTGGACCCTGATTGACAGTTAGGATCAGCAATGCCTCGGGGAGGGAGGGGAGAGGGTGGAAACGCGTTGCTCGGCGACCAGCAAAATAAAATCCCGAACTGGAGGAAAGGCGGGAAGAATTAGGGAGAAAAATCAAATAAACAGTGAAAGACTGTTCAATGGGTTTTCCAGCGCAACAGTTGGTCGACCCCAGGTTGTGCGCGTTCGGTCCGAAATTTCCCTAACGGTCGGTGGGTGGGGCCAACGACGCGCGAGCCAATGGCTCCCTCAGTATTAATTAGATGGACTAGTCACCTGTCCATTCAGCAGCAGCAGCATCATCACGTGGGCGGGTCCCAGACCAGTCATCTTCACGTGCCCATAGACCAATGGCGGGTCCGTGGGTGGTTGATGGACACCCCGTTCTCCCCAATCCCAGCCAATCCGTAGCCGCCCGGTTCGGGAATGGGTGGGACTATCGTGTTACCTGACCCCAGGTTGGTCCGAGGGGAGTTGACGGACGTCGCGCTCTCCCCCAGTCTCAGCCAATCGACGCTGTCCATCTCTGCCATGCGTGTCCAGCCACCTGACTCCGGGCCAATGGCTCGTCCGCGAGAGATTGATGGACGTCGCAGTCTTGCCGGTTTGAGCCAGTCGGCGCCGCCTCACCCACCCAGCCCACGTAGTTAGTTGATGGGCACAGCGCTCGCCCCGGACTCAGCCAATCATCGCCGCCGTCCTGCCGGAAGGGGCCGAACCACTGCCCCGCTCGCAGGCGGCAGTCGAAGGCCTCAGGGCGCGCCGATCTGACGGCTGCCTCGGCGGGCCAATCCAGGCCCCTGACGCTCGCGTGGAGGGCGGGACCTTCGGCGACAGGCCGACCCGCGCGCCCGGGCCAATGGGCGCCCTGGGACTGGTGGATGGATGGGCGCCCGGGCCAATCGGCGTCGCTAGCCCGCGGGTGGGCGGGGCCGGCCTCGCGGAGAGGGGGCGGGGCGTGGTTTGGTGTTGGTGGGTGGGGGGAGGGGGAGAGAAAAGAGAGGCTGAAATTTTTATATTTTTTTAAATAAACAGGAAGCGCCTGGTGAGGAAAAGATGGAGAAAAGTGGTTGAAGGAGGAAAGTCCCAGGTCTAAAGTTTATTCTAACTGATCCTGCCGTCTGTTTTATTAGGTGAGGGCGGAGGATTTAATTTATTTTTAAAAATTGTACTGTACCTCACATTGCCCCAGACTGGGCTGGAAGTAGCAAAGGCCTGAGGGACTAGGCCTCATTCACCTGGGGGTGGGCAAGGGGCAGGAGGCTCCAATGTTAACTCCAGGGGGAGTGGGAGGCAGAGGAGGGAAAGGTAAGGGGGTGAGGGCTATTGAGGGAGGATGGAGGGTGAAAGAAATTGGAAGGTTTAGTTAAGGAATGATGTGGGGGGGGTGAAGATTATTGAGGGAGGATGGGGAATGATGTGGGGGGTGAGGATTATTGGGGTAGGATGGGGAATGATGTGGGGGGTGAGGATTATTGAGGGAGGATGGGGAATGATGTGGGGGGTGAGGATTATTGAGGGAGGATGGGGAATGATGTGGGGGGTGAAGATTATTGGGGTAGGATGGAGAATGATGTGGGGGGTGAGGATTATTGAGGGAGGATGGGGAATGATGTGGGGGGTGAAGATTATTGAGGGAGGATGGAGTGGGGTAGGATGGGGAATGATGTGGGGGTGAAGATTATTGAGGGAGGATGGGGAATGAGGTGGGGGTGAAGATTATTGGGGTAGGATGGAGAATGATGGGGGTGAGGATTATTGAGGGAGGATGGAGTGGGGTAGGATGGGGAATGATGTCGGGGTGAAGATTATTGAGGGAGGATGGAGTGGGGTAGGATGGGGAATGATGTGGGGGGTGAGGATTATTGAGGGAGGATGGAGTGGGGTAGGATGGGGAATGATGTGGGGGGTGAGGATTATTGAGGGAGGATGGAGTGGGGTAGGATGGGGAATGATGTGGGGGGTGAGGATTATTGAGGGAGGATGGAGTGGGGTAGGATGGGGAATGATGTGGGGGGTGAAGATTATTGGGGTAGGATGGGGAATGATGTCGGGGGTGAGGATTATTGAGGGAGGATGGAGTGGGGTAGGGGGGGAATGATGTGGGGGGTGAGGATTATTGAGGGAGGATGGAGTGGGGTAGGATGGGGAATGATGTGTGGGGTGAAGATTATTGGGGTAGGATGGGGAATGATGTGGGGGGTGAAGATTATTGGGGTAGGATGGGGAATGATGTCGGGGGTGAGGATTATTGAGGGAGGATGGAGTGGGGTAGGGGGGGAATGATGTGGGGGGTGAGGATTATTGAGGGAGGATGGAGTGGGGTAGGATGGGGAATGATGTGTGGGGTGAAGATTATTGGGGTAGGATGGGGAATGATGTGGGGGGTGAAGATTATTGGAGTAGGATGGGGAATGATGTGGGGGGTGAAGATTATTGGAGTAGGATGGGGAATGATGTGGGAGTGAAGATTATTGAGGGAGGATGGGGAATGATGTGGGGGTGAAGATTATTGGGGTAGGATGGGGAATGATGTGGGGGATGAAGATTATTTAGGGAGGATGGGGAATGATGTGGGGGATGAAGATTATTGAGGGAGGATGGCGTGGGGTAGGATAGAGAAGGTAAAATAAATTGGAAGGTTATTATACAATGATGTTGAAGTGAGGGTTATTGAGGGGGATGGAGCGGGGTAGGAAAAGGAAGGTTATTAAGGAATGATGTGAGGGTGAAGATTATTGAGGGTGGATGGAGCGGGGTAGGATGGGGAATGATGTGAGGGTGAAGATTATTGAGGGAGGATGGAGTGGGGTAGGTAAAAGAAATGCGAAGCTTATTCAGGAATGATGTGGGGGTGAAGATTGAGGGAGGATGGAAGGACTAGAACGAGGAAGGTAAGAGATGTGGGAAGAGTATAAGGAATGATGTGGGGGTGATGATTATTGGGGGATTATGGAGGGTCTAGAATGGGGAAGGTAAAAGATCTGGGAAGCTTATTGAGGAATGATGTGGGGATGAAGATTGTTGAGGGAGGATGGAGTGGAGTAGGATGGAGAAAGTAAAAAAAAATTGGAAGGTTATTAGACAATGATGTAGAAGTGAGGGTTATTGAGGGGGGTGGAGAGGGGTAGGAAAGGGAAAGTAAAATAAATGGGAAGATTATTAAGGAATGATGTGGGGGTGAAGATTATTGAGGGAGGATGTAGTGGGGTAAGATGGGGACTGATGGGGGGTGAAGATTATTGAGGGCGGATGGAGTGGGATAGGATGGGGAATGATGTGGGGGTGAAGATTATTGAGGGAGGATGGAGTGGGGTAGGATGGGGAATGATGTGGGGGGTGAGGATTATTGGGGGAGGATGGAGTGGGGTAGGATGGGGAATGATGTGGGGGGTGAGGATTATTGAGGGAGGATCGAGAGGGGTAGGATGGGGAATGATGTGGGCGGTGAAGATTATTGAGGGAGGATGGAGTGGGGAATGATGTGGGGGTGAAGATTATTGAGGGAGGATGGAGTGGGGTAGGATGGGGAATGATGTGGGGGGGGAGGATGGAGTGGGGTACGATGGGGAATGATGTGGGGGGTGAGGATTATTGGGGGAGGATGGAGTGGGGTAGGATGGGGAATGATGTGGGGGGGTGAGGATTATTGAGGGAGGATGGAGTGGGGTGGGATGGGGAATGATGTGGGGGTGAGGATTATTGAGGGAGGATGGGGCAATAAAAGAAATGGGGTGAAGATTAGTAGGAAATAATGGGAGTTTGAAGATTACTGAGGGAGGATGGAGGGGATAGGTTGGGGTGGCACGGTGGCTCAGTGATTTGCACAGCTCCTTCACAGCACCAGGGACCCAGGTTTGATTCCCATCTCGAGCGTCTGTCTATGTGAGGGTTGCATGTTCTCCCTGTGTCTGTGTGGGTTTCCTCCCAAAATCCAGAGATGTGCAGGTTGGGTGAATTGGTCATGCTAAATTGCCCATGGTGTTAGTTGCATTGGTCAGGGCTAAATATAGGGTAGGGGAATGGGTCTGGGTGGGTTACTGTTTGCAGAGTTGGTGATTTGTTGGGTCAAAGGGCCTGTTTTCATACTGTGGGGACTCTGATCTCTTTTCAAAACAAAAGTGAAGATTATTAGGGAATGATAGGGGGGGGTGTGATGATTATTGAGGAAGTTTGGGAAAGGGAAAATAAAATGGGGAAGATTATGAGGAATTCATGAAGGTTGAAGATTATTGATGGAGGGTGTAGGACGGGGAAGGTAGAAGAAATGGGCTGAAGGTTATTAGGGAATGATGGAGAGGGTGAAGGTTATTGCGGGAGGATGGAGGGGTTAGGCTTTGGAAGATAAAAGAAACGGGGTAAAATGAGAAGATTATGGAGGAAGAGCAGATAGGTCGGTACAAGAAATGGGGGGAGATTATTTGGGAATGATAGGAGGATGGAGGCTATTGAGGAAGGAAGAGGGCTTGGATGGGAAGATAAAAGGAGTGGAAAAAAATTGGAGTCAAGATTATCAGGGAACATTGGAGAGAGTGAGAATTATTGATGTAGGAGGGAGAAGGTACAAGAAATGGGGAAGGAGTAGGTGAAGGTTATTGAGGTCGGATAGGAAAGAAAAAGAATTTGGGGAAGAATAAGGTGAAAATTATTAGGAAATGTTGGAAGGGGTGAAGGTTATTGAGGAAAGATGGGGCAGACAGGATGGGAACAGTAAGAGAAATGAGAAAGAATGTGGTGATGATGATTAGAGAATGATGGGGTGGTGAAGATTTGTTGAGGAAGGATGGGGTGAAATGTAGAGGGAAAGATGGGGAAGATAACCTAATTTTGGGGAGGGGGTGAGGAAGGATGGAAGTGAATGATTTTGTAGAGGTTCATGAAATCATGAGGGGCATTGATGGTATAAATAGACAAAGTCTTTTCACCCTAGTCCAGAACTAGAGGGGCATAGGTTTTGGGTGAGAGGGGAAAGATATAAAACGGACCCGAGGGGCAACTTTTTCACGCAGAGGGTGGTACGCGAATGGAATGAGTTGCCAAAGGTAGTGGTGGGGGCTGGTACAATTCCAGCATTTAAAAGGCATCTGGATGGGGATATGAATAGGAAGGATTTAGAGGGATATGGGCCAAGTGCTGGCAAATGGGACGAGATGACGTTAGGATATCTGGCTGGCATGGGCAAGCTAGACCCAAGGATCTGTTTCCGTGCGGTACATTTCTGTGAAAGATGAAGGAGCAGGATGGACAAGTTAAAAGAATGTGGTGGATTATTAGGGAGGAATGGGGTGGAATATTAGGGAAGATCAGGGAAGGATATGGATGAAGGTTATTGAGGAAGGGTAGGGGTGTGAAGATTATTGGGGATGGGTGGGGTAGTGGATGTGGGGTTAGGATGGGGAATGTAAATTGAGGGGAAGATGGGGTGAAGATGTTTAGGGAAGATTGCGGTGTGAAGATTATTGGGTGAGGCTGGGATAGAGAAGGCAAAAGGAAATGTGGGCAAGAAGGGGGTGAAGACTATTGGGGAAGATGGGGGAGCTAGGTAAAAGGAAATAGGGAAGGATGGGCATAAAGTGGGGGTAAAAAGAAATGGGAGAAGAATGGGGTGAAGATTATTAGGGAAGGGTAAGGCTGGAAGGAGGAGGGAGCTAGGTAAAAGGAAATGGGGGAAGGATGGCAGCAAAGGCTTTTGGGAAAGGATGGCGATGGTAAAATGAAACGGATAAAAGATGGGGGTTAAAGTAAATGTAGGTGGGATGGGGTAAAAGGAACTGTGCGAGAAGGTTCAAGATTAATAGGGAGGCCAGGATTGGGGAGTAAAGATGGTGGGGGTTAAAGATGAGGGGAGAAGCATGGGAAGGAAAGGTGAGGGGATGCATGGAGCATAAAGATGAGGTGATAAGACAATAAAGTAAGGTTGAGGGTAAGAGGAGATAGAAATCGGTGGGAAGTAGGGGTTTTGTTTATTTTTTTGGGGTGTGCTGATTTGCAGTCTTGCAAAGGAGCATCATTCCAGGAACATCAAGCAAGGTCTTCCATAGTTTGAGGAAGATAAATAGCGATTTAACTTTTTGGGAATACAGATTGTGGCCAGTGTGCAGACATTGTATGTTCTGAAGAGAGTCATTGGAGGTTTGTGTGTTTGTCTGGAACAAATCCGAGACTTCTGATGTTCTATTCTTGTGCTTTAACTACCTGGAGCCCATACTTTGGGATTCCTTTCCTAAACCCTTCTGCCTGTCAATGCCGCCTCCTTTCAGATGTTGCTTAAAATCCTCCCTGATTTCTCTGTATGTTACTTGGTGTCCTCTCTCTGTATGGTGAAGTGCCTGTTAAGGAATCCTTTTATACCCCTAAATTTCTCCGTCAACAAAAGCAGACCAGTTCAAAATGTGGTCACTTCTGTGAGATAGAAGGCAGGGCAGCCAGTTTCTCCCAGTGAGCTTCCACGAACTCTAATGTGGTGATGAACAGTTTGTCTGGATAGGAGCAACTGGGTAGGAGTTTGTTTCTGAGGGGATAAGGAATCCTTCAGAATCTTTTATGTCCACTGGAGAGGCTAGATGCTTCCAGGCTGGAAAATAGGATTACAATAGAGTCATCACTCTGTGCTCCAGCCCTCAATGATCCCATTAGAGTCCTAGAGATGTACAGCATGGAAACAGATCCTTCAGTCCAACTCATCCATGCCGACAAGATATCCCAACCCAATCTAGTCCCACCTGCCAGCACCCGGCCTATATCCCTCCAAACCCTTCCTATTCATATACCCATCCAGATGCCTCTTAAATGGTGTAACTATACCAGCCTCCACCACTTCCTCTGGCAGCTCATTCCATACGCGTACCCCCCTCTGTGTGAAAAACTTGCTCTTAGGTCTCTTTTATATCTTTCCCCTGACACCCTAAACCTATGCCCTCTAGTTCTGGACTCCCCGACCCCAGGGAAAAGACTTTGCCTATTTACCCTATCCATGTCCCTCATAATTTTGTAAACCTCTATAAGGTCACCCCTCAGCCTCCAACGCTCCAGAGAAAACAGCCCCAGCCTGTTCAGCCTCTCCCTATAGCTCACATCCTCCAACATACTTGTAAATCTTTTCTGAACCCTTTCAAATTTCACAACATCTTTCCGATAGGAAGGAGACCAGAATTGCACACAATATTCCCGCAGTGGCCTAGCCAAAGTCCTTCTAAAACTCTCCCTCCTTACTGCCACAATAGCATGTCAGGCTTTTGTGCCATCTCACAGATGAGATACAGCCTTACCCTCAGCCTGGACTGACAGTCACAACAGGCCATTTAGACAGACTTTTTTTATATTCCAATACGTACAAGGATACATCATAGAGTTGTACAGGATGGAAACAGAGCCTATGGTCCAACTTATCCACGCTGACCATGTTCCCAATCTAAACTAGTCCTGTTAAGGTTCTCGCTAATATGTTTGCCTTCTCCTGGTCCATATCTCTCCAAATCTTTCCTCTTCATGTACCTATCCAAATGTCTTTTAAAAGTTATAATCATACCCATGTCCTCTGAAAGTTCATTCCGCACACGGAATGTAAAAAGAAAGTTGCCCCTCGTATCCTTTTTTAAATCTTCTTCCTCTCACCTGAACAAAACAAAATGCCCTGTAGTTTTGTACTTCCTTTACCCTAGGGAAAAAAGACCCTTGCTATTTACCCTCATGATTTATAAACCTCGATAAGGTCACCCCTCAGCCTCCATCTATCTAGTGGGAAAAATCCCAGCTTATCCAGCCTTCCCTTCTAACCCCAACCCTCCAGTCCTGGCAACATCTTGGTAAATCTGTTCTGAATCCTCTCCAGTTTAATAATATCCTTCCTATAACAAAGTGACCAGAACTGGACACAGTAACCCAGAAGAGGCCTCTGGACGAGGGAAAGAAATATTCCATACATGCTCTGGCTGCGTGATCCTGGAGCAGATTAAAAGCAGAGAAAGTTTGGTGTGATTTGATCTTATGCATGTGGATGATGTGGGGGTGATGGTACCAGACCCGCAAGTGGTTAGAACAATCCAGAACATCTGTAATTGGCCTCAAGGCTGTGAGGTGACCTATCCTCAAAGTGAGGAAAGGGATTTCATGGGGTAGATGTGGGGTGCAAGTCAGTGCAAGGAGAATGTATGTACGAGTTACTGTCTTAGATCAACAATCAGGAATGCCCCCTCCCCGCCGCGCGCGCTCTCTCTCGCTCTCTCTCTCTCTCTCTCACACACCCCCCGACACACACTCTCTCTCTCTCTCTCTCTCTCATTACCCCTCTTCCTCCCCTGCACTCTTTCGTTTCCTGCTTCACCTCTCTCTCATTTTCTCTTCTCCCCCCCCCCCAATACTCACTCTCATTTCCCCTCCTTCCTCACCAACTGTCTCTTTTGTTTCCCCTCTTCCTCCCCACCCACTGTCTCTCATTCCCCTCCAACTCTCTCTCAATTCCCTCTTTCTCCCTGTTTGACTTGCTCTCGTTTCCCATTCTCCCTCCCCTAACTCCCTCCTTCCTCCCCCTTCTCGTCTACTCCCCTCCTCTCTCTTTGACTCTCCCTCTCTCAGTACCGCTCTTCCTCTCCTTCTGACTCTCTATCTCTCTCTTGTTCTTCCCCCCCCCCCCCCCCCCCCCCCCCCCCCCCGGTTGCTGGTTGATGTTATTTTGAAGATGGGCATGAGGCCAGTAGCTAATTTGTTCAGCCTGGTGGAAACACCCTGATCTGACCTGACCTGCTCTCTATTCCGTTCAGGTGCTGGTGTGCGACGACCTGGTGGACAGAGGGATTGCAAACCAGCTGTGTGCTTCATGGACCTGAGACTGCTTCACTCCTGTCCGGCTCCCTGTCTCACCCACTCTCACTCCACGTTTTCCTCCAGGTACCAGCCTGACCTACCCGTGTACTGTTGAGCTGCCAGCTTATCTGTGACTCCCCTGTCTGAAACGGTCCCCTCGTGTTCCCTTTGTTGCGACAGGTTGACGAACTTGGTTTGTGAAAGTGTTCTGGAAGGACATGTTTAAGGTTGGAGGGCTCGGGGTGGTCCCAGGTGCCTCGCCTGCAGGGAGACTGCAGGTACTGTGGAATTGTGACGAGCAGATGGTGCTCAGTAAGATCCCACAGACAGCCGTGCAGTAATTACCCAGACTCTCTCCTTTCAGATCAGAGAGGTGAACATTGGCCCCAGGACATTGGGGCAGAATTGTAACACAAACAGCGGAATGCTGCTGATCCTGAAACCAAAACCGAAACTGCTGGAGAAACTCAGCAGGTCTGGCAGCGTCTGTGGGGAAGAGAGAGAAATAGAGGCAGCCTTTTAGCATTCCTGCAATTTGTTCCTCTATTTCGGTCTCTGGTTAGGCCCCCACTCAGTACTGGCACTGTCAGTGTGGAGGATTGGCCTCAGCTTCGTGTCCAGTCTCTGCCTGCTGACTTGGAGGTCACGCACACCACCCGCAGTCTGGTGCGTCACGCTCCTCAATCAGCCAGTAATAACCCGCCAGGTCAAAGCTGGTCTCTGATGTAGAGAGGCGCGCTGTGTGGTGGGGCGGATGTGTGTGTATATATGGTTTTTCAGCACTAGAGCTATGTTTGAACATTGAAGTCAGATTTCCTACGTTCCCTGTCATGAACCGAGAGAGGAAGGAGTGAGGGGATGAGCTCTGAATTTTTGCACTCGCTCTCCTTGTCATTTTCACATTCACCTTTTTTTCTGCATTGTGTGGCTCACTATGTCCTGATGTGTGTACGTTGGGGAAACCACTAGTGGTTTTTATTGTTTGTATGAGTCATTCTCTCAAATGTGTGAGAGAGATACGTGCAGAATTTCTTCCGTCAACTCTCTACTTCCCTTTCATCGTGGCTTGCCTTCGATTTCAGCTCTTCGGTCAATCTTTAAGGTGGTCCCTCTAGTGCTAGATATGTTTTGGCTTGGTTTTCTCAGTTTGAAATCTCTTGTTGAAGGTTGTTTGTCTGTAGTAAGACTATGGGCAGTTTGTGTAATAGACAGCGTGTTGTACTGAGTGCTTGTGATAGTGTGTGTGGGAGGCACTGAGAGATTGTACATAAAGAACACAAAGGTTCGATTTCTCCCAAACGTTCCTGGCACCCACCGCAATGCCCCTTCCACTACTAGGCCCAGTGTTACCGATCACTTTTCACAGGACGGTCCTAGTATCCTGGGAACAAGTCTGCTAAACCCTTGATGCACTTCCTCTCTCGCAATAATGTCCTCCCTGAGATAAGGAGTGCAGAACTGCACACACTGTATTCCAGGTGTGGTCTAACCAAGCTCCTGGACAATTGAAGCAAGACTTCACGACTCCTGTACTCAAACTCTCTCACAATAAAGGCTAGCGTTCCAGCAGGCTTCCTGACAGCTTGCTTCACCTGAACATTGGCCTTCAGTGACTTATTGACAAGGACCCCTTGGTCTCGCTGTGCGTTTCCACTTCCCATTTAAAAAATACTCCACACATCTGTTTGTCTCCGAAGAGGATCACCTCACATTTTCCACATTATATAGCATCTGTCTCATGCCTCTCCATTCACAAAGCCTGTCCAAATCCTCCCGAAGCTGCCTCCCTCACAACACGCTTTCCCACTCAGTTTTGTAGCATCTGAAAATTGAGAAATATTGCATTTTGGCCCTACCTCCAAGTCACTGATATTTATTGTTAACAGCTGTGGACCAGATACTGATCCTTGTGATCCCCCATTAGTCAGAACCTTCCAACATGACCATGACCCTACTCCGTGCTTCTCTGAGTTAATCAATTATCTCCTATCTCCTACGTGCTTTAATTTTTCTGACTAGTCTCATGAGGGGGTATATCAAAAGGCTTCTGAAAATCTAAGCAGATCACGTCCACTGGCTCCTCTTTATCATCCATAATTTCAAGATCATCAAACATTCACAAAATCCATGCTGATTGAGTCCAAAAGGATTGTTATTATCAGAATGTCTATTTATCAAATCCTTGATACATTAGCACGAGGGACATGCTGGAATGTAAGGTCGAAGGGTCTGCAGCTCCCTGTTTCTCTAATTCCCTTGTAAGTTAGCTTTTATTTACATCATGGCCCATCCCTGGTTGCCCTCTAGAAGATGGTGACGAGCAATCCTCTCCATTCACTGAAATCCACATGCTATAGAGACACCCATGATGCTGTTAAAGAAGGGGGTTGTGGGATGTTGAAAGAAGAGTGATATATTTCCAAGTCGGGATGGAGGGGACCTTGCAGCTGTATCTGCTGCCCTTGGCCTTCTGGATGCAGTGGTTTGGAAGCTGCTATCTAAGGAACCTCTGTAAATTTCTGCCCTGCATCTTGTAGATGGCACACACTGCTGCGACTGAGCGTCACTGGTGGAGGGAGTAGATGCTTGTGAATGTGGTGCCAGTGATACAGGCTGCTTTGTCCTGGATGGTGTCAAGCTTCTGCAGTTTTGTGCAGTTACAACATTTAAAAGGCATGAATATGAAGGGGTTTAGCGGGATATGGGCCAAATGCTGGCAAGTGGGACTAAATTTATTTAGGATCTCTGATCGGCGTGGATGAGTTGGACCGAAGGCTCTGTTTCCATGCTGTACAACTCTATTGTTGGAGTCGCACCCATCCAGTCAGGTGTGGTGGAGTGCATCCCGATCCTGACTTGTGCCGCGTCAATGGTGGGACAGGCTTTGGGGAATCAGGAGGTTAGTTACTCCGAACAGATTTCACGGCCTCTGACCAAGTGGCATTACGTTAGTTACCTCCCAATCCGCAGGAATCATGTAGGAATCAATCACCTTTGGGAGATAATTATCAATGCATCAACTATCTCTATGGCCATCACTATCAGCAATTTGAATTGAATTGAATTTATTGTCATGTGTACTGAGGCACAGTCTTGTGAGCAATACAGGCAGATCGCAAGAATTAAGTAGCATAGATAGTAAATGATGGGTAAACAAAAACACAGGGACAGGCGAATGTTAACAGTTTGTGAGTCCATTCAGTATGGTGGGCTGAGTTCACCACTCTCTGTAGCCATCTCCGATCTTGAATGGTACAGTTGCCATACCAGGCAGTGATACATCCAGACAGAATGCTCTCGATGGCACACCTATAAAAGTTGGCAAGGGTATTCGCCGTCATGCCAAATGTCCTCAGCTGCCAGTGGAAGAAGAGACGTTGTCAGGCCTATGTAATCAGTGTGTCCACATGAAGAATCCAAGAAAGCTTATTGTGGATGACCACTCCCAGGTGCTTGACACTCTCCACTCATTCCACTCTGTGCTGTTAACGTGTAGGGGGGCATGAGTAACATCCCGCTGAAAGTCAATAATGAGTTCCTTGGTTTTGCCAACATTGAGAGCTAGGTTGTTCCCAGTGCACCATTTTACCAGGTCTTCCACCTACCAACTGTAGTCTGTTTCATGCCATCAGGTCTAAAGATTTTATCAATTATCAGCTTGATTGATTTCTTCAATATGGTCTTCTTTCTTGCACTAATTTCCTTTAACCACCTCATTCTCCCTAGCTGACATCGTTTTACCAGGCTCTCGGGCTCCCCTCTCATTCGAGAGAGAGCAAGCAAGAGAGATAACTTTGTGTTGATTTAACCTGAGGGACACCACAATTCAGCTGAGGGGGGAGACTGACAACAGCTCTCCACGGTAACCTCAGCTGGTGTGGGAATTGAATCCACTCTGCGCCGTGACCCAGCCATCCGGCCTGCCGAGCTGAGGGGTCGGTTTAAACTGACACCTGTCGTCTGTCTGTCTGTCTCTCTCTCGCTCTGTCTGTCTGCCTCTCTCTCGCTCTGTCTGTCTGCCTCTCTCCCGCTCTGTCTGTCTGCCTCTCTCTCGCTCTGTCTGTCTGCCTCTCTCTCGCTCTGTCTGTCTGCCTCTCTCTCGCTCTGTCTATCTGCCTCTCTCTCGCTCTGTCTGTCTGCCTCTCTCTCGCTCTGTCTGTCTGCCTCTCTCTCTCTCGCTCTGTCTGTCTGCCTCTCTCTCTCTCGCTCTGTCTGTCTGCCTCTCTCTCTCTCGCTCTGTCTGTCTGCCTCTCTCTCTCTCTCGCTCTGTCTGTCTGCCTCTCTCTCTCTCGCTCTGTCTGTCTGCCTCTCTCTCTCTCGCTCTGGCTCTGTCTCTGACTCCCTCCCTCCCCCTCTCTCCCCAGTGAGAGAGGAGCCCTATGGTTTGCTATGATTATGGTGACTTTATCTTCCCTAACTATTTGGGTCTCCAGTTCTGGAAGATTACACAGGAGCCACGATTATCCGGTATGCAATTATCCGAATTTTGGATTATCCAAAATGCTTGGCTAAACTGTTGTCCGAACAAAATACTCCCTGCCTGAGGTGTTCAGGTAATCGAGGTTCCTTGGTACTTGCATTTTCCTTGGTGAAAGCAGGCAGAAAGTAATCATTTTCTGCGTTATAAACTGTGCCTGTAATAAGCCAGTATTGGAACAAGAGGTTAATGAAAGCAAGCTGACTGGAGTCCCAGTGTCGATACCAGTCTTAACCTCTGAGACTAGCTCTAGGGAAGTAAGTTTGCCAGGTTCATGAAGTGCCTGTGCTCTAACTATAAACCAGACTGACTGCAAACTGGTCCTGGCCTAGGGCCAGCCCTTTCTGACAGTCACCCAAGAGCTGCAGCAAACCTACACCATCGCATCAGCCCTGGTCAAAAAGCAACCCCCGAACCAACCGATCCCAATCTTGTTGGGCTGCACTTGGGATTCTTGGAGTAGCTCTCCACAGAACCATAGACTCCTACATCGCAGAAGAGACCCTACATCCCATTGTGGCTGCCTATCGAAGCTCTAAATCAACTCCAGTCCCATTTTTCCACCACCGTTTTGAATGTTATGTCACTTCAGATGCTCATCCAAGTGCCTTTCCCAGGGTGAGGGGTTTCCCACCTCAACCACCCTCCCAGGCAGTGCAGTTCAGAGCTCACTGGAGTCAGTGTAGTCATTTCAGAGTGTCAGCAACATTTTCTGTTCTCATTTCTGTCCTCTGAACTAAGGGACACTTTTTAATGAGGGGCTGTCCTTTTAGTCCAACGATATGGGGACTTTTCCCTTCTGACTGTACAAGACGTTTGTGAGACCACATTCAGGATACAGTGTACAGCACTGGTCACCCTGCTACAGATCGAAAGTTACTAAACTGGAAAAAGTGCCAAAGGATGTCAGTAACCGGGGAGGGGGGATACATGGGCCTTCTGGTGCAGAGGTAGAGACACTGCACCAAAAAGCACCTGCCCCCCCCACCCTCCCTTCCCGGTTATTGACCTTCAACTGAGGAGAACAGTGCCTTTCAATCCTGCGCAGCCCCAGGTTTGTCCTTTTTGAGACCAGGGAGTGAGCCTGGAACAGGTTTTGTTAGCTTGGTGTGTCTGCCTGGCTATGTGTAGCAGTGCTGTCCCACTGGCTGTTTCTGTGTTCGTAGCTGCATGGAGCAGAGGAAGTGTCTGACGGTTTGTGGTCACCGTGATCCAGGAAGGACTGTGTGGTGAGCTGCGACTGTCAGAGAGCGGGGGGGGGGGGAGGGGGCTCCGGACAGGCCCTGGCGAGCTGGGCTGGATCACCCTGCGCTTCTGAGCACGAGGAGGCATGATGCCCGCTCATTGACCAAGAGACAGACCCTTGAGTGTCACTTGGCGTGCAGCCTTTCGGTTGCCGTGCCTTTTCCTTCCGCACAGCAGAGGAACAGTGTGTACAGAGTCAGCATCACATGAGAATTAATGGCCTGCCTGCAGTTTACCTGCTGATGTTACAACCTCCCCCCACACGCAAAAACAAGCTTTTTAACTCTTTGCTGTCTGTGCTTAGTGTTTCATGCTGTCTTCCCCCACCCTCCCAGATTGTTACTGAAAGAGAAATTGTAATTGATATGTTTTTGATGCAAGTGTTGTATTGCCTGCAGTGTGCCCATGTGTGGAAAGCACTAATGCTGTATCTGTGCTTGATGGAGCACCCCGAGACTGTGCCCCTGAATGTAGGACAGGCCATTCCCCCAGACCCTGGCATTGTGGCCTGCACTGACTGGAGGTGCTGATTGTTGTCAGTGTCAGACTGCAATCCTTCCACTCAGTATCATTGTTTTCTTTAGCAATACAGTGTCTCGGGAATTGCATCAGATCTCCATGCACATGCATTCTCTCTCTGTCTCTCTCTCTCTCTGTCTCTCTCTCTCTCTGTCTCTCTCTCTCTCTGTCTCTCTCTCTCTCTGTCTGTCTCTCTCTCTCTCTGTCTCTCTGTCTCTCTCTCTCTGTCTCTCTCTCTCTGTGTCTCTCTCTCTCTGTGTCTGTCCCTCTCGGTCCCTCTCGGTCTCGGTCTCTCTCTCTCTCTCTCGGACTCTCTCTGTCTCTCTCTCTGACTGTCTCTGTCTCTGTCTCTCTCTCTGACTGTCTCACACTCAAACTCTATCCATCTGTCCCGTATGCAAACACTCACTTTCAGTCACACACCACCACACCTGTGTCTCTTTCTCACACCCTCTCTTATTCTCGCTCTTTTTCTTGCTATCTCACTTGCACCCTCTCTCCACTCTGATGTTCCCATACACCTGCTGGAAGATGCTCTGGAGAATTCCTGTAGTGCACCTTCTAGACAGCACACACTGCGACTGAGTGTTCATGGATGTGGTACAAATCAAGTAGGCTGCTTTGTACGAGACAGTGTTGAATTTCTTGCGTTGTTGCAGCTGCACTGGGGAGTAGAGAGTATTCCATCACACTCTTGACTGAGACGCATAGAGGTGTACAGCACAGAAACAGACCCTTCAGTCCAACTTGTCCATGCTGACCAGATATCCTATATAAATCTAGTTCCATTTGCCAGCACTTGGCCCATATACCTCTAAACCCTTCCTGTTTATAAACCCATCCAGATGCCTTTTAGATGTTATAATTGTACCAGCCTCCACCACTTCCTCTGGCAGCTCATTCCATACACACACCACCCTCTGTGAGAAAATATTGCCCCTTAGGTCCCTTTTAAATCTTTCTCCTCCTGACTTAAACCTATGCTGTCTAGATTTGGAACCCCCTACCCTGAGAGGAAGACCTTGTCTATTTATCCTATCCATGCCCCTCAGGATTTTATAAACTTCTGTAAAGTCACTCCTTACCCTCCGATGCTGCAGGGAAAACCGCCCCAGCCTATTCACCCTCTCCCTATAGCTCAAGCCCTCCAACCCTGGCAACATCCTTGTAAATCTTTTCTGCACTATTTCAAGTTTCACAACATCCTTCCTATAGCAGGGAGACCCGAATTGCACTCAATATTCCAACAGTGGCTGAACCTATGTCCTGTACAGCCGCAATATGACCTCACAACTCCTGTACTCAATGCACTGACCACTAAAGGCAAGCATACCATACACTGCCTTCTGTATCCTGTCTGCCTGCGACTCCACCTTCAAGGAACTATGAACCTGCACCCCAAGGTCTCATTGTACAGCAACACTCCTTATCGCAGTATCATTAAGTGCACAGCCCTGCCCTGGTTTGCCTTGCCAAACTGCAGCACCTCACATTTATCTAAATTAAACTCCATCTGCTGCTCTTTGGCCCATCTGATCAAGATCCCATTATATTCAAGGTAACCTTCTTTGCTGTCCACTACAGTTCCAATTTGGGTGTCATGTGCACACTTAGTAACCGTACCTCCTCTGTTCACATCCAAATCATTTATATAAATGACAAAAAGAAGTGGACCCAGCACTGATCCTTGTGGTACACTGCCTGGTCACAGGCCTCCAGTCTGAACAACAACCCTCTACCACCACCCCCTGTTTGTACTTTCAAACCAATTTTGTAGCCAAGTGGTTAGATGAGATTAGATTCCCTACGGTATCGAAACAGGTCCTTCGGCCCAACAAGTTTGCACTGATTCTCCAAAGAGTAACCCACCCTGACCCATTCCCCTACCCTATATTCACACTATGGGGAATTTAACATGGCGAATTCACTTGACCTGCACATCTTTTTTGGATTGTGGGAGGAAATCGGAGCACCCGGAGGAAACCCACGCAGACCCAGAGAGAATGTGCAAACCCCACACGGACAGTTGCCCGAGGTTGGAATCGAACCTGGGTCCCTGGCGCTGTGAGGCTGCAGTGCTGACAACTGAGCCACCTTGCTGCCCATTGGCTCACCCTGGATCCCATATAATCTAACCTTACTAACCAGTCTACCATGAGGAACCTTGGTGAATGCCTTGCTCAAGTCCATACAAATGATGTCGGTTGCTCTGCCTTCATCAATCTTCTTTTGTGTCATTTCTTTTTTAAGAAAAGCTAGTCAAGTTAGTGAGACACAATTTCCCATGCACAAAACCATGTTGACTCTCCCTAATCAAATACGTGCACATCCTGTCCCTCAGAATCCCTGCCAACAACCTACCCATCACTGACATAAGGCTAACCGGTCTATAGTTCCCTGGCTTTTCCTTTCCACATTAGCCAATCTCCAGTCTTCCGGCACCACAACTGTGGCTGACGGTGATGCAACTGTCTCACCCAGCAGTCACTTCCCTTAGCTTCTCACAAAGTTACAGGGGGCACCTGATCAGGTCCTGGGGATTTATCCACCTTTGAGATATAAGACATCTCACTATAGTACGCTCCCAGTAAGGTAATCATCCCTCTCTTATTTCTCAGTTCCACCCAAATAACTTCATTCGACATACTGCCAGGAATCTCCTCCATTAAGTGCAGCCATAATGTTATCCCCAACCAAAGACGTTACTCCCCCTCCTGTCTCGCATCCCTTTCTAGCTTTCCTTTTGCATCTCTCTGTCAGTCCCTGAGCCAGGTTTCTGTAATAGCTGTGATATCTCAGGCCCATATTCCAAAACATGTGCAGAGTTCATCTTCCTTACCTATCAGGTCATTTACATTGAAATAAATGCAGTTCAATTTAGCAGTCTTGCCTCGTTCTCTGCCTTGCACTTGCTTTCCTAGACTATTTGACTTGCTCCTCTTCTCGACTGTACCGGCCTCAGACTGATCTCTTTTCTGACTATCCCTTTGGGCCTCCCTTTGCTAGCTAAAGCCTCCTGAGTAGCAACTCTCCCCACCAGGGTATGGGACCCCTTCCAGGTCAGGTGCACTAACACAGGTCACTTCTACCCAGAAGAGGGTCAAATGATCCAAAAATGTGAATCCTTCCCTGCTGCACCAGGTCCTCAGCAACGCATTCATCTGCTCTTGATTTGATTTATTACTGAGGTACAGTGAACAGTGTGGTCTTGCTTCACCAGCAGACAGTACTACATCAGGATAACAGGGTAACAGTTCAGAGAGTGCAGGATGTGGCATCACAGCTGCTGAGAAGGTGCAGAGAGAAACCGAGAACAACGTTACTATTAAAGATGTCCATTCAAATGTTTGATAACGTGCCCTGTCGATGGTGGGCAGGCATTAAGAAAACAGGAAATGAGGTTTTGTTGCAGGATTCCCAGCCTCTGACCAGTTCTTTTGAGCCCTGTGTTTCTCTGGCTAATGCAATTCGGGTTTGATAAGCTGGTAGTAGGGGATTCAGTGATGGCAACGCCATCAAATGTCACGGGTTGGTGGCTAGATTCTCTCTGACCTGAGATAGTCATTTCCGGGCACTTGTTATTGCCACACTTTTCAGCCTACCCCTGCATATTAGATTAGATCAGATTCCCAACAGTCTGGAAACAGGCCCTTCAGCCCAACAAGTCCACACCTACCCTCCGAAGAGTAACCCACCCATTCCCCTACATTTACCCCTGATTAACGGGCAATTTAGCACAGTCAATTCACCTGACCTGCACATCTTTGGATTGTGGGAGGAAACCGGAGCAAACCCACGCAGATACAGGAAGAATGTGCAAACTCTACACAGACAGTTGCCCGAGGCTGGAATCAAACCCGTGTCCCTGGCATTGAGAGGTAGCAGTGCTAATTACTGAGCCACCTGTGTGCTGCCTATGTTGTGCAGGCCTTGGTGCATTGAGGTACGGATTGCTCCAGTATCTGTTGAGGCTGGTGCTCAGTGGGTTAATGCTAATTATGTTGTTTTGGTTGATGTGCAGCCTTCTGTGGAATGTTTTTGAAGTCTGGAACCTTCACTTGTTCCACACTCTCTCGAGTTCAAAGCTGCAGCCTGGGGCATTTTCATTTCGAATCTGTCCCCTGAGCTCCGGTTTCAGCCTTCAGAAATGAAGCTAGAGTTAGCATTCCCCCAGAGCATCCCCCCTTTGCAATTTTCTAATCCCACTCCCCAGCCCATACCCATACTCCCTACACATTCACAGACAAGATGTCAGTCTGAAACCCCTCAGAACGCCCCCAAACCTGGATAGATGTGAGAGGCCTCATGAGACCCTTAGTCTTTTTTTACTCATTCACAGTGTCCCTGACTGGGGCACCATATATTGGGCAGATAAGAATCAACAGCATTGCCGTGGGTCAGGAGTCACAGACCCACAGACCAAGTAAGGATGGCAGTTTCCTTCCCTCAAGGACATTAGTGAACCAGATGGGTTTTTCCAACAATTGTCAATAGATTCATGGTCATCACTAGACTTTTTTTTAAATTGGATGTTGGGATTCCAGTCCATGACTGTTTGAAAGTGGCCACGGAGATCGATAGGGTGGGAAAGAAGGTGGGTGGCACACTTGCCTTTATTGGTCGGGGAATTGAGCACAAGGGTCAGGATGTCATGTTGCAGCTTTCTCAGACTTTGGTTAGAGTATCGCGTTCAGTTCTGGTCCCCACATTGCAGGGAGGATGGGGAGGGTACTGCAGAGCTTTACCAGGATGCTGCCTGGATTAGAGGGTATGAGCTATAAGGAGAGGCTGGAAAAACTCAGGTTTTTCCAGAAACAGAAGCGTCTGTTTCCGTGCTGTACATCTCTATGACTCTATGACATGGATATGAAAGGAATGGAGGGGTATGGACCAAGGGCAGACAGAAGGGTGTAGTTTAATTTGGCATTGTGTTCAGTACAGCATTGTGGGCTGTCCAGTCCTATGTTTTAATTCACATTCCACCATCTGCCGTGGCAGGATTTGAACCCAAGTCCCAATAACGTTAGCTAAGTTTCGGGATTAGTAGCCTAGCGATAATACCACGAGGCCATCTCCTCCAAGTCTAAGGAGCAGTGATTTAGCCTTGATTGTGCCGACTTCCCTGAGCCCCACAGCACGTGACGCTGGCCGGAGTTTGTGGAAGGCTGGGCACAGAGAGCACAACATGGTGACGTCCTTCTGCCAGCCATCGTGATGTGCAGAAGCCCTGCGCTGGGCCGAGGTGGGAAGGGGAGATGGTTGAAAGACCAGGCACCCTTTGCCTAGTCTCTGGCTGATGGAGCTGTCCAGCCCGTTGCAGGCCAGTCAGGTCTTGAGCGTCCGATTCCCTTGGGGGTCCTTGAAGCTGTCGGGGTGAGGGTCTTGCACTCTGAAGGGATAATGCCAAGCGTGCCCTCGACTGCAGGACGCAGGGCGGATGGGATAATCCAGTGAGGGAAGCTCAGTGAGGTTTAAAACCACACAAACAAGCACATCCACAGAATGAGGAGGGTATTTCAGCCCCTTGAGCCTGCTCTGGTATTCAGTCGCTAATCCGTTTGTGTTTCCACATTTCCTTTGCGCTGCTCCCTCCCCCCGCCTTTAACAGCCTTAGACTCTTGTCAAGCAGAGGAATAAATCTACTTTTGCCCCCACCTCCAGCACTGTCCGAAGCAGAGTTCCAAAGCTTTGCAAACCTCTGAGAAATACAGTTCCCCTCATCCGCGTCCTCAAAGGGTGACCTCTCATTTTAAAGCATTGCCCCCCTGGCTGGGAACTGACCCATGACAGGAAACGTCCTTACCACAAGGTTCTGCATGGTCAACCGGTCAGCAAGGTTACATGACATGGGATCCAGGGAGACCTGGCCATTCAGTTCCAACATTGGCTTGATGCAAGAAGACCGAGGGTAGTGGTTGTGTTTTGGACTGGAGGCCTGTGACCAGTGGTGCGCCACTAGGATCGATGCTGGCTCCCTGCTTTTTGTCATTTATACAAAATGATTTGGATGTGAATATTAGGATGTATAGTTAATAAGTTTGCAGGTGACACCAAAATTGGAGGCGTAGTGGACAGTGAAGAGGGTTACCTCAGAGTTTGATCAGATGAACCAATGGCCCAGGAATGGCAGATGGAGTTTATTTTAGATAAATGTGAGGTGTTGCATTTTGGAAAGGCAAATCAGAATAGGACTCGTGCACTTAATGGTAGGATCCCAATGAGTGTTGCTGAACAAGGACACCTTGGGGTCATATTTCCTTGAAGGTGGGGTCTGAGGTAGACAGGATAACAAAGAAGGCATTTGGTATGCTTGCCTTTATTGGTCAGAGTATTGAGTATAGGAGTTGGGAGGTCATGTTGCAGCTGTACAGGACATTGGTTAGGCCACTTTTGGAATATTGCGTGCAATTCTGGTCTCCCTGCTATAGGAAGGACGTTGTGAAACTGAAAGGGTTCAGGAAAGATTTACAAGGATGCTTCCAGGGTTGCAGGGTTTGAGCTACAGGGAGAGGCTGAACAGGCTGGGGCTGTTTTCCCTGGAGTGTTGGAGGTTGATGGGTGACTTTATAGAAGTTTATAAAATTGAGGGGCATGGATACGATAAATCGACAAGGTCTTTTCCCTGGGGTCGGGGAGTCCAGAACTAGAGGGCATAGGTTTAGGGAGAGAGGGGAAAGATATGAAAGGGACCTGAGGGGCAACTTTATCATGCAGAGGGTGGTACGTGTATGGAATGAGCTGCTGGAGAAGGGTATGATTACAGCATTTAAAAGGCGTCTGGATGGATATGTGAATAGGGAGGGTTAGAGGGATATGTGCGAAATGCTGGCAGATGGGAGTAGAGCAATTTAGAATATCTGATCGGCATGGATGAGTTGGGCTGAAGGGTCTGTTTCCATGCGGTACATCTCTATGAAGGCATTTATCATTTCAATACCATTTAGGATCTTAGACATGTTACTCACATCACCCCGTCACCCTCCTTCACACTCCTAGCCCGGTCTGTCTGACCTTTCCTCACAACGGCACGGTGGCACAGTGGTTAGCACTGCTGCCTCACAGCACCAGAGACCCAGGTTTAATTCCCACCTCAGGCGACTGACTGTGTGGAGTTTGCACATTCTCCCCGTGTCTGCGTGGGTTTCCTCCGGGTGCTCCAGTTTCCTCCCACAATCCAAAAATGTGCAGGTTAGGTGAATTGGCCATGCTAAATTGCCCATAGTGTTAGGTGAAGGGGTAAATGTAGGGGAATGAGTCTGAGTGGGTTGCGCTTCACTGGGTCAGTGTGGAACTTGTTGGGCCGAAGGGCCTGTTTCCACACTAAGTAATCTAATCTAATCTAAAAACGACCTGCTTATCCCAGATGTCACTCTCGTCAACCTCCTCTGAATCACATCTGACGTATTTGCACCCCTCCTTTCAATAAGGAGATGGAAACGGTGTCCTGTAGAAGAGAACTGGTCTCAACGCAAGATGCAAAACCGGGTGAAATCTGCCCATCTAAAAATACCCCTCTCCCGCACAGCTGGCCTGCAGTCATGTGCAACCTACACGAATTGAGCTTGCGTTTCCTGTGTTTCTCTACACTCTACTTATTAATCAGACTGCATTATGTGGGGGAGAGAAACATCAACCGTGGTGTAAGTGCTGTGTTCTCATAGCATGGTAGCTCCTGGGAATTTTCTTTGCTGAAAGTCCCTCCGTCCAACTGAGCTGACCACTGGGATCCCACCATCCTGGCTTTTCCCCTCAGTACCAGGCCCCCTCTCCTCTCCCAGCTGCTGCTCCCTTGAGCTGGGTTGTGTAACCTGTAGACCCATCCCCAGGGCCTCGACTTACTGTGGTTTCGATGTTTCGGGTCCGGCCTCACATTCACTCTGCGTTCTGTCTGCGGATGCTGCCGAGTTTCTCCAGCTTTTCTGTTTGTGTTTGAGATTTCCAGCGGCCTTTGTTCTTGTTTGCTTGTTATGTCAGGTGTTACTCGATCTCCTTCCCGGGAGGCGATGGCACCTCCGAGACTGTCTTTTGTCCCCCTCCTTTCTTTTGAAATGGGGAATAGGATTAGGGTTAGACGGGTTCTAGGTCAGACTCTGGGCAGGGCAATCTTTCTCGTTTATTTGGTTGTGTTGGAAAGCAGGCGTTCAGCCCTGTAAGGGGTGACAGTGGAGTTCCCAAGTCAGGCCTTTCCCGAGTCTGGGTTAGCTCGGGTGGTGTGTCCGTTGCTGAGGTGTGCTGCGAGTGTGTGGGTAGATGGGGTGTGCACTCTGTGTAGGTCATGCTTGCAGTATCAAGGCGTTTACAAAGAAACGTACAATAATCCACCACACTGAGAAGTCCTGCTGACTTCTGGGAGATCTCTCTGGTTAACCGCCTTCCTGTTGCCTCTCTCCTCGTACCCGCTTCAGGTAGTTCTCCGGCTCCCTGTTTGGAAGTCACCATCCAATCTATTTCCACTGCCCTTTTTAGGCAGAGTTTCTCTGATCAGAACAACTCTCCCCATCACAAATACTTCCACTGAGGTAATCGGAGCCTTATCCTGAACCAGTGTCCACGTGGCCACTTTCTAGACTGTGAGGGTGAGGTGGTGGTGACCAAGTGTTGTTCAAAATCCTGAGTCTGTCAACCTCCACCTCTTTATATATACAAAAAGAGAGAGGCAGACAGGCATCCATGCCCTCAGATTGTTGGTCACAGCAATAACTGAGATTACTCTTTAATGCAGATCGGACAGGTTCTTGGTTTGTGAGTGAGGAGTCACTGTGGCCCTCTTTCACAAGCACATCGAGTCATGTCGAGAAACAGAATGAAAGGTCCAAGAGTGTGTTGCTGGAAAAGCACAGCATCTGCGGAACAGGAAAATCGATGTTTCAGGCTGGAGCCCTTCATCATCCATCCCTGATGAAGGGCTACAGTCCGAAACGTCAATTTCCTGCTCCTTGGATACTGCCTGACCTGCTGTGCTTTCCCGGCAACACACACTCAACTCTGATTCCTAGCATCTGCAGACCTCGCTGTCTCCTGAAAGGTCCAAGAGTCTGTTGGTTTCCTGCTGAATTTCCAGCCATTCCGTTGTCACTTAGGCAAACGTGTTGTGGTCCACGTGAGGAATTAAATACCTTGCAGCAATATTTCTGCACTGTGAATTGTGGAATATGGAACTCTGCTGTGGAGGCGTACCGTGTCTATATCTAGGAAGTGAAAGCAACACTTGCATTTCCCTACCGCCTATTCCTGACCTCTGGTTATTTCACAGCAGGTTAGGCAGCATCTCAGGAATAGAGAATTCGACGTTTCGAGCATAAGCCCTTCATCAGGAATAAGAGAGAGAGAGCCAAGCAGGCTGAGATAAAAGGTAGGGAGGAGGGACTAGGGGGAGGGGCGATGGAGGTGGGATAGGTGGAAGGAGGTCAAGGTGAGGGTGATAGGCCGGAGTGGGGTGGGGGCGGAGAGGTCAGGAAGAGGATTGCAGGTTAGGAGGGCGGTGCTGAGTTGAGGGAACCGACTGAGACAAGGAGGGGGGAGGGGAAATGAGGAAGCTGGAGAAATCTGAATTCATACCTTGTGGTTGGAGGGTTCCCAGGCGGAAGATGAGGCGCTCCTCCTCCAGCCGTCGTGTAGTTGTGTTCTGCCGGTGGAGGAGTCCAAGGACCTGCATGTCCTCGGTGGAGTGGGAGGGGGAGTTAAAGTGTTGAGCCACGGGGTGATTGGGTTGGTTGGTTCGGGCGGCCCAGAGGTGTTCTCTGAAGCGTTCCGCAAGTAAGCGGCCTGTCTCACCAATATAGAGGAGGCCTCCTCTATATTGGTGAGACAGGCCGCTTACTTGCGGAACGCTTCAGAGAACACCTCTGGGCCGCCCGAACCAACCAACCCAATCACCCCGTGGCTCAACACTTTAACTCCCCCTCCCACTCCACCGAGGACATGCAGGTCCTTGGACTCCTCCACCGGCAGAACACAACTACACGACGGCTGGAGGAGGAGCGCCTCATCTTCCGCCTGGGAACCCTCCAACCACAAGGTATGAATTCAGATTTCTCCAGCTTCCTCATTTCCCCTCCCCCCTCCTTGTCTCAGTCGGTTCCCTCAACTCAGCACCGCCCTCCTAACCTGCAATCCTCTTCCTGACCTCTCCGCCCCCACCCCACTCCGGCCTATCACCCTCACCTTGACCTCCTTCCACCTATCCCACCTCCATCGCCCCTCCCCCTAGTCCCTCCTCCCTACCTTTTATCTCAGCCTGCTTGGCTCTCTCTCTCTTATTCCTGATGAAGGGCTTATGCTCGAAACGTCGAATTCTCTATTCCTGAGATGCTGCCTAACCTGCTGTGCTTTGACCAGCAACGCATTTTCAGCTCTGATCTCCAGCATCTGCAGACCTCATTTTTTACTCTGGTTATTTCAGCCAGTGAGTCACTTGAACACAGCAAGCTCCCACTGATGTTGATTTGGGGGGGTGAGGTGGGTAAATATCCTCTCGAAAGCTGCCCTGCCCATGGAAATAATGACTGGGCATTCAGGGTTTGAGTTGAAGGGCTCAGCTGTATGCTAGCACCTCTGACAGTGCAGCACCCCACGTCGTGTCTTCAGCGAAAATTGTGCTCACGTCAGGTGAGAACCCCAAAGCTTTCTGACTCTGAGGCAAGGGGGGGGCTTTACACTGAGCCCAGCTGAATTGAGCGGCAAATGAGACATCCAAACAATAGTGATCATAGCTTTAATTAGGTTTGTACAGGAAAGGCTACGCTTAAAGTTAAAGGTATTTGTTGGGGGGGGGGGTAGGATTCAGAATTATATTTCAAATTCTCGCAGCAGAAGGTGGTCATTCAAATTTAATGTAGAAAAAATGTTTTCACTTTGTGGGGAGGGGGACAAAACTCAAGAGTTAGAATCCTTATATTATGGAATCAGGCCATTTGGCCCAAGCCCCCACCGCCCCTCCGAAGGGTATCCTACCAAGACCCATTCCCCTATTCTATTACTCTAAATTTCCACTGACTAATGCACCTAGCCTACACATCCCTGAAGACTATGGGCAATGTAGCACGGCGACACCACCCTAACCTGCACATCCCTGGGCACTATGGGACAAGTTCCCATGGCCCACCCACCCTAACCTGTACATCCCTGGGCACTATGGGACAAGTTCCCATGGCCCACCCACCCTAACCTGTACATCCCTGGACACTATGGGACAAGTTCCCATGGCCCACCCATCCTAACCTGCACATCCCTGGGCACTATGGGACAATTTCCCATGGCCAACCCACCCTAACCTGCACATCCCTGGGCACTATGGGACAAGTTCCCATGGTCAACCCACCCTAACCTGCACATCCCTGGGCACTATGGGACAATTTCCCATGGTCAATCCACCCTAACCTGCACATCCCTGGGCATTATGGGACAAGTTCCCATGGTCAATCCACCCTAACCTGCACATCCCTGGGCACTATGGGACAATTTCCCATGGCCAATCCACCCTAACCTGTACATCCCTGGGCACTATGGGACAAGTTCCCATGGCCAACCCATCCTAACCTGCACATCCCTGGACACTATGGGACAATTTCCCATGGTCAATCCACCCTAACCTGCACATCCCTGGGCACTATGGGACAAGTTCCCATGGTCAACCCACCCTAACCTGCACATCCCTGCGCACTATGGGACAATTTCCCATGGCCAATCCACCCTAACCTGTACATCCCTGGGCATTATGGGACAATTTCCCATGGTCAATCCACCCTAACCTGCACATCCCTGCGCACTATGGGACAATTTCCCATGGTCAATCCACCCTAACCTGCACATCCTTGGGCACTATGGGACAATTTCCCATGGCCCACCCACCCTAACCTGTACATCCCTGGACACTATGGGACAAGTTCCCATGGCCCACCCATCCTAACCTGCACTCCCTGGGCACTATGGGACAATTTCCCATGGCCAACCCACCCTAACCTGCACATCCCTGGGCACTATGGGACAAGTTCCCATGGTCAACCCACCCTAACCTGCACATCCCTGGGCACTATGGGACAATTTCCCATTGTCAATCCACCCTAACCTGCACATCCCTGGGCATTATGGGACAAGTTCCCATGGTCAATCCACCCTAACCTGCACATCCCTGTGCACTATGGGACAATTTCCCATGGCCAATCCACCCTAACCTGTACATCCCTGGGCACTATGGGACAAGTTCCCATGGCCAACCCATCCTAACCTGCACATCCCTGGACACTATGGGACAATTTCCCATGGTCAATCCACCCTAACCTGCACATCCCTGGGCACTATGGGACAATTTCCCCATGCCAATCCACCCTTACCTGCACATCCCTGGCCACAATGGGACAATTTCCCATGGCCAATCCACCCTAACCTGCACATCCCTGGACACTATGGGACAATTTCCCCTGGCCAATCCACCCGAACCTGCACATCCCTGGGCACTATGGGACAAGTTCCCATGGCCAACCCACCCTTACCTGCACATCCCTGGGCACTATGGGACAATTTCCCCTGGCCAATCCACCCTAACCTGCACATCCCTGGACACTATGGGAGAATTTCCCCTGGCCAATCCACCCTAACCTGCACATCGCTGGACACTATGGGACAATTTCCCCTGGCCAATCCACCCTAACCTGCACATCTTTGGACTGTGGGAGGAAACTGGAGCACCCGGAAGAAACCCACAAACAGACACGGGGAGGATGTGCAAACCCCAGACAGACAATTGCCCGAGGCTGGAATCAAACCTGGGTCCCTGGCGCTGTGAGACAGCGGTGCTAACCACTGAGCCACCATGCCACCCTTATCCTTATTAAGCCGTTGCTAATAAACCCGATCAGAATGGCGGGGGAAATGTCTTCACCCAGAGAGCAAGATCAGTGGACTGATTGGTTTGCTCCTGTGTCCGTCTTCAATTAAGAGAGTCATGTTTAAATCCGTTAGGAATGTAGGTGGAACTTGCTCCCTCCATAGGGTGCGGTTGGGGCAAATAGCAGCGATGAATTGCATTATCATGTGGGAGAAGGGAATCGCGGATGGGTTGGTGTGGAATGGAGCGAGAGGACAGTCAAGTGGAGCAAAAATGCTAGCACAGAGCAGAGAGGCTGAATAGCCTGATTTGTTCTGCTGTATAAACTGATTCCAAACCCTACAATCCCAGCGAAGTGATCAATACTGTAGGCATTCGAGGAAATGGGAGATTGTTGGAGTCTAGCGTAGACTTCTCCCTAGAGAAGAAACAGTTGTGCCACTTCAGCGAGGAATTCCTTTGAATGTAAAGTGGGGCTTCCAAGAAACTAGCACAGCATCCCCAGCTGTCAGAGTGGACCAAAGAGATGTTTATCCTAGAGAAACGATTGGAAAGGTTCGGAGAGTGTCTGAAGGTAAGCAGTCAGGCAACAGAAAAGGTCAACTTAGAAATGACCAAGGAAAGGTTTTGGTGATGAGGAAGGATAATTCAGGAGAAGGGATGGAGGGGTGCTGGATAATCTGGGAGGGTTCTGTGGTGTGTGCGGGATAATCTGGGAGAGGGCAGAGGGATGCTGGACAATCTAGGAGAGGGGGAAGAGGAATGACGGCTAATCCAGGAGATTGAATGGAGGGATGCAGGATATTCTGGGGATGGGATGGAGGGATGCAGGATAATCTGGAGGGTGGGATGGAGAGTGTGGGATAATCTGGGAGAGGGCGGGGATGGATGCTGGATAATCTCAGAGAAAGCAAAGAGGAGTGCCATATAATCCAGGAGATGGGATAGAGGGGTGTCAGATGATCTAGATGGGATGGAGGGATGCAAGATAATCCAGGAGATTGGATGGAGGATGTGGGATATTCCGGGGATGGGATGGAGGGTGTGGGATAATCCGGGAGAGAGTGGAGCGGTGTTTGAGTTATAAGTGAATGTTTTTCTATGATTGCAGTGGAATGTAGGTAGTCCGGAACATTGTTACTCATTCATGCAATATGTATGTGGCTGTGTGGACCAACATTTATTGCCTTTCCCTCGTTGCTCTTGAGGTGGTCGTGAGGTAACGTTCTGCGCCTGTGGATCCACGTGATGTGGATCCATAATGTCGGAATGGATGGAGTCCCAGGCAGGAACGGCGATATATTTCCAGGTTGGGATTGAGTGTGGCTTGGAGGGGAATTTGCAGGAGGTAGTGTTCCCGTGTATCTGCTGCCCCTTGTCCTTCCAGATGGAAGTGGCGATGGGTTTGGAAGGTATTGTCTGAGGACTGAGTTGCTGCAGTGCATCGAGTAGATGGTACATGTGCACGCCAGTGAAAAAGCTTGTAATTCATAACCCGAAGCTGCAGAGCCCTCAGGGCAGATCAAGGGAAGGCTGCGGCTAATTGTAATCTTCCTTGAAAGAGACGGCAGGGATGTGAAGGGCAGAATGGCCTCCTGCTCAGTGGTTCCAAGCTGAGGCACAGAAGAGGGGAAAGCCGCTGAAAAGTTCACATTCTCCAACACCGAGGAAGGCTGTCCACAAACCCCACAGCTTCCACTGACAACTTTTCCCCCTCAATCCCAGTTCTGCTTCTCCCCTCCCACCCCCCACTCTGCCCCTTCTTGCTGCAGCTCTGCTGCGGCCGCACTTGGAGTATTGTGGTCACCGCATTCTAGGAAGGATGTGGAAGCTTTGGAAAGGGTGCAGAGGAGATTTACCAGGATATTGCCTGGTATGGAGGGAAGGTCTCACAAGGAAAGGCTGAGGGACCTGAGGCTGTTTTCATTAGAGATGAGAAGGTTCCGAGGTGACTTAATTGAGACATATAAGGTAATCAGAGGGTTAGATAAGGTGGACAGTGAGAGCCTTTTCCCTCGGACGGGACATAGCTTCAAATTGAGGGGTGATAGATATAGGACAGATGGCAGAGGGGGTTTCTTTTCTCAGTAGTACCTGGCAATTTTAAGGGCATTTAAATGGTCATTGGATAGGCATATGGACGAGAATGGAATAGTGTAGGTTAGATGGGCTTCAGATTGGTTTCACAGGGCAGTGCAACATCGAGGGCCGGAGGGCCTGTACTGCGCTGTGTTTCTGCTGTCAGTGGGTCCCCTTCTCCCTCTCTCTGTGGCAGAGCCTTCTCCTGGCATACTCTGGGTAATAACCTGCACCCTGACACTAACCCATATCGCTTGTGCCATTGATCAGCTTGAAAAGTCCTTGTTCTCCCCCTGATGCCTGACCTCCTTGCTGTTCCCCACTTCTGTAAATATTTTGGGATTGGATCCCAGACCCCTCCCCTTCCCCCATTGTAGCTGTTTCAAAACAACAACAACTTCTGTGATGTAGTGCCTTTTAACATTGTGTCCCAGGAATGCAATAGGATCAGATCTCACTGCCAGCCACACATGGAGCTGCTGGGTCAGAGAGAGGGAGGAATGGGTTTACAGAATTGTAGAGAGGGGCCATTTGGCCTATCGTTCCTGCACTGATGTATTAAACAAACAGCATCGACCCAGTGCCAGCTTTCTCCAGTGTTCCAATCCCCTTGCACGTTATTTTGTCCCAAAAGACTATCCGATACGTGCCTGGCTCCAGCAGGTTTCCAGGGTTAGGGAGGGAATTCCAGAGAGTGGGACCCTGGGCGTCAGGGCCATTCTCCCTCTGGGCTTGGGTGCTGTTTACCCCCTGCTGCTTGTTGCATTTGACAGGTTGGCGTGGATATGGGGCAGCCTGCTGTGAGTCATTGGCTTGAATTACAACCCTGTGCACACACGCATGCTCTCTCCTCCACACACTCCACCCACCCCCACCACCCCCCCCCACCCCCCCCCCCACCCCCACCCCCCCCCCCGCTACAGCTCACATCTTTCTCTTCCCTCTCCTCACTTGGATACTCCCTCCTCCTCAGCCATTATCAAGCATCTTCCCACCCCCACCCCCACCCCGCAACCACCACCACGTAAATGATGACTCATTCCCCAGGATATGGTGGTGTTTGTGAACTACTGTTTTCTGTGTCCCACTGGGGCGGACGTCAGCAAGAAGGAAATTCCCATGGGGAGTTTATTCGGACAGGGTGACCCTGGAGCGTCTGTGATCTGGTGACCGAGTGGTCAGAGGTGGCTGACCTACCTTCCAGCCAGTGTCTTTGGGAGTGGGAATTCTCACTGATCAATTTTGTCTCTGTCTCTCTGTTTGTTCTGTGTGTGTCTCTCTCTCTGTGTCTGTGTGTGTGTCTGTCTGTCTGTCTCTCTGTTTGTCTGTCTCTCTCTCTGTGTCTTGTGTGTGTGTGTCTCTCTCTCTCTCTCTGTGTGTGTGTGTGTGTGTGTGTGTGTGTGTGTGTGTGTGTGTGTCTCTCCCTCTCTGTGTGTGTGTGTGTCTCTCTCTCTCCCTCTGTGTGTGTGTGTGTCTCTCTCTCTCTCTCTGTGTGTGTGTGTGTGTGTGTGTGTGTGTGTGTGTGTGTGTGTGTCTCTCTCTCCCTCTCTGTGTGTGTGTGTGTCTCTCTCTCTCCCTCTGTGTGTGTGTGTCTCTCTCTCTCTCTCTCCCCCTCTCCCTCTGTGTGTGTCTCTCTCTGTGTCTGTCTCTGTCTCAATGTCTTTGTGTCTCTCTCTCTCCGTTAACACCACCCAAACAATCGATTCTCAACCCCTTGCTTTCTTTGTTTAAAAAAAGCAGCAGATATGAAAAACACCCTGGCTGGTTGACTCTTGTTTGTATCATTGCAATTAAGGGTTAGGAAGGCTAGAGGTAGCTTCCTCTGTGCAAACATCTCCTCCCTGTGCAGCTCCGAGCTCCTGTCCCCCAGCTCTGTCAGTAACACGCCTCTCTCTTGTTTTGAATATCTTGCCTATGAGCGTGGGGGGTGTGGGAAGGGGAGAGAGATTTAACCAGGAGGGCTGCTGCCAGGACGGGTGATGTCACGAGCAACATGAGCTCCTTTCTGGAAGAGGTGTGGGGTGGTGTGTGTGTGTGTATATGTGTGTGTGGGGGGTGGGGGGGATTTGCCAGGCAGCCAAGAGGAAGTGCTGTGTAAGGCAGTGTCTTGCCTGAATGACGAGGACTAACCTCTCCCAAGCCGATCCTCCAGCGTTGTAACAAATCCAGGGATGGAGATTATAAAGAGTGAGTAGCTTCTGACAGTGAGTGGGCGGGTGGATGCTGCGGGTTTTGGGGGAGTTGGCTACCCATCAGTTTGCTCAGTCCAGTGTCCAACTCTGCGCTGTCTCCCTTCTCGTCTGTTGGGTGAGGAGCTAACAGTAGTGGGATGCCCTGACACCTCAAAAGGAACTATGTGGGAGAGAGCAGCTGTGGCCCCTCCGTTACCTCCATGCTTTTCACGGTTAAAATCTGCACGTGTCCCACCGTTCCTTGCGATTTCCTCACTCTTCCATTTACTGCGATCTTTTAGAGCTGCGAATCCTTGGCAAGAAACTTTAAGCTGTAGAATTGGTGCAGAAACTGAGAGTTGTAGTGGTGTGTCGGTCTCGTCCCGTCAGAAACACCACCGATCGAGTGGGAAACCAGCCAAGCGCTTCACCTTGGGATTTGCATCCGAATCTTTGCAAACCCCATCACTTTAGAACCTGATTCACGACCACTCGCATCTTTGTGGATCCTTCTCAACATACCTTTCATTTTATACTGTTACTCCACTCTGGAACACCCACAGGACGGGGACGGCACAGGGTTAAATACCGAGTAAAGCTCTCTCTACAGTGTCCCTCCCCCACCAAACACTCCCAAGACAGGGACAGCACGGGGTTGGATTGAGAGTAAAGCTCCCTCTACACCATCCCCATTAAAACATTCCCAGGGCAGGGACAGCACGGGGTTAGATACAGCGTAAAGCTCCCTCTACACTGTGCCCCCAACAAACACCCCCAGGGCAGGGACAGCACGGGGTTAGCTACAGAGTAAAGCTCCCTCTACGCTGTTCCCCCGTCAAACCCTCCCAGGGCAGGGACAGCACGGGGTTAGATACAGAGTAAAGCTCCCTCTACACTGTCCCCCATCAAACACCCCCAGGGCAGGGACAGCACGGGGTTAGATACAGAGTAAAGCTCCCTCTACGCTGTTCCCCTGTCAAACTCTCCCAGGGCAGGGACAGCACGGGGTTAGATACAGAGTAAAGCTCCCTCTACACTGTCCCCCATCAAACACCCCCAGGGCAGGGACAGCACGGGGTTAGATACAGAGTAAAGCTCCCTCTACACTATCCCCCGTCAAACCCTCCCAGGGCAGGGACAGCACGGGGTTGGAAAGAATTGGCACATTCTGTCTGTACGGTTGGAAGGTGAATCACTTGAGCCTGAGGCTTTGTCGGTGTTGAAATGTTCTTGATGCAGCAGGAATTGTTCCCCCCTGCCTGGAGTAGCTCTTCCAGTCCTGGTTTTAACTGAGTCTGCTGTTGGCAAAGTGCTGAGAGATTGTACTGATGGTGCTGGAAACCTGTTCGGCAAACGTTCTGTTCCTTTGTTTCGCAATTCTGGGCTGTCTGCGAGACAACTGTTCGGCTGGGTCATCAAGGGAGCCTTGTTGCCAGCTCTTCAGCAAAGTGGTTGGGTTGTTGTTTGTGCAAAGCAGGCGTCACTGAAATGCAGGAGTGGAGGCACCTCTGCTCTTTATGAGAGAGATGGTTGGAATTAGCTGTAAAATCACATGAACAAGGCACCAATAGCTCTGACTCCAATGTGACACTGTAGACCAACACGGCATCTCCCTGACAGCTAGGGAACCATTGACATGCCCCGAGCCAGCACTGTGACACATTCTGGGAGGCATGAAGTTGGTGCTGGTGGTGGCAGGGAAGTGGGAAGGCTGGCCTTGAATCTGATCACACTCGGGTGGAAGAGGCTGGCAGTTAAAGGCGAGCGCCGGAAGGGTTAAGGCGAGAACGGAATGAATTGGCCAAGCTGTTTAATTTATTGGTTACCTGGCGTTCCAGGTCATTAGAAATTTAAAAAAAAGATGGAAGGCATGGAGCGAGTCGCTTGACTGAACCAGAGCCTGGAAAGTGGGAAGTGAGAAGCAGCTGCAGTCGGAGACACTGTGGCACAGTCGGTTCAGATGGCTCAATCAGAGGGGTGTGTGTGTGTGTGTGTGTGTGTGTGCATGCGTACGTGCGTGAATCCAGGGACTGGTGACGGGATGATGACGTTCCATCACACTTGTTCTGCGATCACTGAAATCTTCAGAAAGCTTGATACAATCTGGAGAGAAACGAGAGAACGTGGTCACGATGATGAAGGCCAAATCTGCTGCCTCTGATTGGTACCTCTGGCCAGGACCAAACATCTCGGAATGGCTTGAAATGTTTTAATCAAGCCGTCTGCAGATGGTAGGGTAGACCTCTGGGGTTTGACCCTGAGCCACATACCACAGGGACTCCCCTCGCACCTTGGGGGGGGGGGGTGTTTTCCTTTTCCATTCAGACCGCTGAGTTAATGACCTGCTTTAAAAGGCCAGTGCTGTGCAGTGGAAGGAACTTGGACAGATGCAGGTGAACCTAACTACAATGGTGGGTGAGCTTCCACACTGATGCAAAGATGGAAGGGACCCACCTTAACCCCCAGGAGCAGGAGGGCGTGATGTTGTGGTCTGCTGGTCTGTCTAACCTCGGTGGTGGGGAAATGGTTGGAATCCTGAGGGGTCAGAAGCGATGTTCCCTGTAGTATTCCCTGCTGCCTAACGGAAATCCATACGTAGTTGGATTTTCTGGGATCAAACTCACCATTGTCTGCACACTGATCGATGAACACAGACCCCGAATACAGGCGAGCAACTTAGACAGAGCATTCGACTGAATCAGTCCTCACTTGGAGAGGCCACTGATTTAATCACCAGCATGGGTTTGTGAAGGGAAGGTCGTATCTGGCAGTTTCGACCAACTGGTTTTCAGGAGGCGAGACTGAGGGTGAAGCACTTGATGTGGTGTCCGAGGACTTCAGCAAGGCTTTTCACCGCGTACCTCGTTGGCAGAGAGAGATTGGCGCCATGGGATCTGAGAGGCAGCAAGCAGAGGCTGATGGTACTAGGCTGCTCCACAGAGCTCAGTGTTAGGCCCCTGGCTGCAGGCGGTGTCCATGCGACGGGATATGATCCAGATGTTTGCCGATGACATGAAAGTTTATCGAGTGGTAAACAGTGAGGATAACTAGTGAACAACAGGAGAATTGTGGGCAGAGCAAATGGAATTCAACCAGGAAAAGTATGACCTCCTGCATTTGAGGAGGTCAAACCACACCAAGACCCTTGGAATGTGTTGAATATCAGAGCGACCCAATACTCTGATCCCTGAAGGTGGCAGGGCAGGGAGATACAGTAGATAAGAAGGGTTGTGGGATAATCACCTTTGTTTTAGCTGAGACAGGGAGTGCCAATAGCAGTGAGGTAATGCTGGAATTACATAAAACACTGGTTAGGTCACATTGGAGGACAGTATGCAGTTCTGGTCAGCACATTATAGAAAGGATATGATTCCCCATCAACACAGCTGGTTACCTCCTCAAACTCGACAAATGTAACTTCTCAACGCATTCACTGCTCCGCAACCACTTTACCACCCTGCCCCGCAACCTTAGCTGCTCTGTGCATACACAGACATTTGGATCACGCTACACAGGGTACTGAGGGAGGGTTTACCAGGATACTGTCTGTACTGGAGGGTGTGACCCAGAGAGGGTACTGAGGGAGGGTTACCAGGATACTGTCTGTACTGGAGGGTGTGACCCAGAGAGGGTACTGAGGGAGGGTTTACCAGGATACTGTCTGTACTGGAGGGTGTGACCCAGAGAGGGTACTGAGGGAGGGTTTACCAGGATACTGCCTGTACTGGAGGGTGTGACCTAGAGAGGGTACTGAGGGAGGGTTACCAGGATACCGTCTGTACTGGAGGGTGTGACCCAGAGAGGGTACTGAGGGAGGGTTACCAGGATACTGTCTGTACTGGAGGGTGTGACCCAGAGAGGGTACTGAGGGAGGGTTTACCAGGATACTGTCTGTACTGGAGGGTGTGACCCAGAGAGGGTACTGAGGGAGGGTTTACCAGGACCCCTCTCTGGGTCACACCCTCTGAGCGGTGGCTTGTCATGGGATCCCCTGTGTATTTTCTCGCCAGGTCTCTGGGCTAACAGTGAGGACTGTAGGTCAGGATTGAACAGTGTGGTGCTGGAAAAGCGCAGCAGGTCAGACAGCATCTGAGAAGCAGCAGAGTCGCAGTGTCGAGTGTGAGCCCTCCTTCAGGAATGAAGGGTATAAATGGCATTCCTGACAAACAGCTTGTGCTCGAAACGTTGACTCTCCTTTTCGGATGCTGCCTGACTTCCTGTGCTGTTCCACTCACTGTGGCCCCCGGCAACTCCATCAGATTCACCACTGGGGTCGGGGGGAGATGGAGTCCGGTTTGGGGCTGGGGATGGAGGTGTGCGTCTGTGTGTGTGCGCGTGTTTGTTGGGGCGCCATCTCCAATGGCAGCTTCACGTGAGGCTGCCTCTCATCCCTGTGTTCTCTCTCTCAGCCAGCCAAGCAGATAGTTTATCCTTCGCAAATGCCCCATGGATCCCCCAGCCCCTGACTGTGCGCACATTTGCATGTTCCTATATCCAGCATTGAGACAGTTGTAAACCTGTCCGTCAATGCTGCACAGTGCAGAGAGAGAGAGGCCATTCAGCCCGTTGTCCTCAGGGGAGTGATCCCACCTTCTCCCCCCAGGTTGGCTGATGGTTTATATTCCCCTTCTGGTTGTTCTGATTTTGAACAATGGGCCTGTGTCCCAGGTTTCGGTTTTGCTGGCTGTGGTGAGAGGCAAACCCCAGCGATTGGGGAAGATGTGAGAACTTGCCATTAGACTGTTCCCCCAGGGACCTCCCCTCTTTTCCCCCCCCCCCCGCCTGAATCACTTAGCAGAGGTTTCCTAGGGGGTGAAAGCAATACAGAGCACAGCCTCCAGGTGCCTTGACAACGCGTGAGGGTAAGCAGCTGCCTTTGTTTTGCCTGCCCGAGCCCAGCTTCAGATCGGGTTACAGCATCAGCTTCCCTGGAGTGAACGACAACCAGCAGGGAAGTGAACCACTGATTCTCACCCCCGTTTATTTTAATTCGTCGCTTGCTGTGCCTGCCCAACTGGTGGCCATCGCGTTCAGATTGTGCGAGAAACCCATTCAAACCAGGGATGCTTACCATCACTGTCCCTTGAGTTACATTCGAACTAACAACGGGAGTAAGGCTGTTCAGCCCCTCGAACCTGTTCAACAAGGTCTGGTTGTGAGCGCAACTTCAGTTACACCCCCACCCCCCCCCCCCCCCCCCTCCATGCTGTACCTCGGATTCTGGATTAACGCAAGGTCTTTTCCTGAAAATAAATTCAATGAGTCAACCTCCATCATTCTCTGGGGAAGAGAGTTCCCCTCGACACTCTCTTCCCACCCCTCTGGGAGGGAGGCAGAAAGCCTCCTTTGCCTTGAGTGGAAGACACCTTTGTACTCAAACCCTTGGCCTGCGCGGGTTAGGAGACAGCTGGGTGTCTGAGGGAGAGAGCCTTTTCCCTGTGGAGAAGGCAGGTGCGTGAAGCTGCTGTAAATCCCAAACAACACCAGAAATTGCTGGAGAAACTCAGCAGGTCCTGGCAGCATGTGTGGAGAGAGATCGAGTCGCTGAGCACAGCAACAGGCCCTCCGGTCCACTTCCAAAATGATATCCTAAATGAATCCATTTGCCAGCACTTGGCCTGTACCCCCCCCTAAACCCTTCCTGTTCATGTAGCTGCCCGGGTGCCTTTTTTTTTCGCGGCCAGGCTCACAACTTCAGCTGCGTTTTTCTCTCTCCGCAGCAGCTACCTGACCCACTGAGTTTCTCCCGCAACCTTCTGGTGTTCGAGAAAGCAGTGGGGACTGCTCGCGACGCTTCACCAGTCGGAGAGCTGGCAGTAATGACCTGCCGAGACAGATTCGACAGCGAGGGGGGGAATGTTGGAGTGTTTCAGAGTAGAGTGTAGGACGTTCCAGCGCAGTAGTGTGTGAAATGACTGTTCTCTCGCCCCCTGCAGGTTTGACTAGCCTCCCTATAATGGGCGAAATGACGACGCCTGATTTTGATGACCTGTTGGCAGCCTTTGATATCCCCGATTTGGACCCCCAGGGCGGCATTGAGTCAGGCCAAGAGGAAGCCCCCTTGAAGCAGGCGGCCAGCAGCAAGGCGCTGTCCGTGGAGCTGGCCCCCAGCCTGCCCGACGAGCCAGTGGTCAGCGTGATCGTCAAGCACAGCGTCAGCCCCAAACGCTCGCCCGGCCACCAGAAGGAGCCGCACCGCTTCGACAGCAGCGTGCTGCACAACGGCTACGAGTCGGCACCGAACCCCGACTCCCCCGAACCGGATTCCCGGGCCTCCGCCTGCCAGGGCTGGCTGAAAGAAGCCCGGCCTGAGGCAACGGAGGGCCTGCCTCCCTTTGAGCCGCCCGCGAGGAGCGAGGAGGGGGAGGGGGCGCGCCAGAGCCCTCCCTTCCCCCCGCGCTCGCTGCTCTTCCCCGTCCCCGCGGCCTCCGAGCTCCAGGCCGAGGAGCGGGAGAAGGAAAACGGAGCCGTCGGGTCTTCATCCTCGGACGACGAGCTGGAGTTGGCGGAGGAAGAGGAGGAGGAGGAGGAGGAGAGGCACTCCGAGGTGGAGTCGGAGGAGATGGAGCAGAGCAGCGACCAGGAGGGCAGCTTCCCCAACGCGCCAAGGGGCGATGGCAACACCTTCGCTGCCCCCGAGTGCCCCACCGCTCTCTGGCCGGATCCCCGCACTGATTCAGGGGCAGCGGGGGGTGTTGAAGTGAAATCCCCCGAAGGGGAGGCAGAGGCACAGCCTCCAAGCTCCCCCGAGTCCTCGCCGATGGCTAAAGGCAATCCGTGCGGCCTGCCTTCCCCCCCGAGCCTTGGCCCCAAGCAGGGGAAGAAGCAACAGCAGCAGGCCGGTAGCCCCCGGAGTGTGACCAGCGATGACAGCAGCAGCAGCAGCAGCAAGGAGTCCTCCTCCACCAGCTCCTCCCGCCCCCTCAAGGTGCGCATCAAGACCATCAAGACGTCCACGGGGGGCATCATGCGAACCGTGACCCGGGTCTCGTCCGATTCGGAGCCGCGGGCTGACCAGGCAGATGGCCTGGTGCCCGAGGGCGAGCTGGAGCCCATGGAGGAAGGGCACGAGGAAGAGGCCGAGAGAGGCGAAGAGCAGCTCCTTCCCAACCCGGAGGTGCCCACCCCAGCTCCCGACCCCGGTGACGGTCCCGAGGTGGTCAGTCTGCAGCTGGGCAACGGCACCGTGGTCAAAGGGACGGTGCTGCCCAAGTCCACCTTCCAGAACGCCAGCACCGCCATGCTCATGGCCGCCAGCATCGCCCAGAAAGCCACGCTGGCACCGCCCAAGTCCCCGGCCACAGCTGCCAAGCCGGTCTCCAAGAGCGTCCACTTGGCCAGCCTGAACCTGGTGCCCCAGACCCTCCCTGCTGCGACCACCCCTGCCAGGCCCTTGTCCCTGGCGCCCAAGTCTGCCACCACCACCACCCTCCAGCTGGCCACCAAATCACCGGGTAGTGCGGCGGCACAGAAACCAGGGCAGGGTCCCTCTCGGAGCCCGGCTGCTCCCCTGGTGGAGGCTTTTCACAAGCTGCTGAACGGGAGGAACCCGCTGCCCACCTACAAACCCAACCTCAACCCGCCAGCGGAGAGTTGCCTGGCACTGCCGCCCTTGGGTTACCGGTGCCTGGAGTGCGGTGACTCCTTCGCCCTGGAGAAGAGCCTGGCACGGCACTACGACCGGCGCAGCATGAGGATCGATGTGACGTGCAACCACTGCGCCAAGAGAATTGTCTTCTTTAACCGCTGCAGCCTAATGCAGCATGCCCGTGAGCACAAGGACAAGGGGCTGGTCATGCAGTGCTCCAACCTGGTCATGAAGACCATCAGCCTGGAGCAGATGATCGGCCAGCCGGACGTCTCTGCCGCGCTGGCGCCCAGCCGGCCCAGGAACGCCGCTGTGGACGCCGGCTCCCAGGCCAGCTCCTCCCCGGTGATGCCCCTGTTCCCCGACCCCGCCCTCATCAACTGCAGCAACTTCAACTGTGCCGAGTGTGACCAGCCCTTCGCCAACCAGCTAGAGCTGGCACTGCACTTCCAGGTCGGCTCCCCCAGCTCCGAGAGTGCCACCAACAACACTGCTGCTGCTGCCCAGGTGGGTGCAGGCGGGGGGGTGGTGTATGGGGAAGGGTGAGGGTTTTGGTGTCGTTCTTAACTGCCCTGCCACCCACCACCACCTCCCGCACCTGTCTTCCCAGTTGAGGCAGTGTATGCTGCCACCGGGTCTGCAGCTTTCTGAGACACGTGTGTACACGTTGAACAACTCGACCCCCCCCCCCTTCCTTTTGAATTCACTCGAACCCCCACATCCACTCTGACCCCTTCGATATCTTCCATGCTCATGCAAGCCTCCTCTCTGTTCCCACCTTCAAACCCCGCCCCCCATATCCGGACATTCCTTTCTGTCTCGTGAGTTTATCTGGCAACACCCGGCTCCTGTGCTATTCACCATGACCATTCCCTAAGGGAGGGAAGACCCCATTCAACCTGCTCCCCACCAGCGTGAACTCTCATTCTTCCCCTATCCCAACCAGAGCAAATCCCCAACTCGGTTCCACTGCCCACCAGGGAGTACCCCATTCTCTATCTTGCACCTGCCGCCCCACAACTCCCCATGGGAGCGAGTCCCCATTCCCGCAATCCCTGGGGGAAGGTATTCCTCAGAGTTTCTGATTGGGATTTATTAGTGACTGTCTGACATTGAGAGCAGCCTAGAACTGACCGCCCCCAATGCTCCCCCCTTACCCACCATGTGGCACAAGCTCTCTTCTACTTACCAAGGTGAAGACCTTGGTGAGGTCTCCTGGTCAGCCGTCCAGAGCCCAGCTGTCCTGCCCCTCCGTTCGGTGGGGTGGGGGAAGGTAGTGACTTGCCCCTCTCTCCCGTTCCTCAGCCTCCCTGACCATGGGCACATTTCTGAACACTGGGGTCAGAACGCGAGTTGACAGGAAGGCGTCACAGTTGGAGGCCAATGCTGTCTTGTCCTGACAATCGTGTACAGATGGCACGGTGGCTCAGTGGTTAGCACTGCTACCTCACAGCACTAGGGGTCCGGATTCAAGTCCACCCTCAGGATGTGTGGAGTTTGAACATTCTCCCTGTGTCCGCGTGGGTTTAGACCATAAGACATAGGAGTGGAAGTAAGGCCATTCGGCCCATTGAGTCCACTCCGCCATTCAATCATGGCTGATGGGCATTTCAACTCCACTTACCAGCATTCTCTCCGTAGCCCTTAATTCCTTGTGACATCAAGAATCTATCAATCTCCCACAGTCCAAAGATGTGCAGGTTACGGTGGGTTGGCCATGCTAAATTGCCCGTAGTGTTCAGGGATGCATAGATTAGGTACGTTAGTCAGGAGTAAATGCAGAGTAATAGGGTAGGGGAATGGGTCTGGGTGGGTTACCCCTCAGCTGGTCACTGTAGACTTGTTGGGCTGAATGGCCTGTTTCCACACTGTAGGGATCCTACAATGATGAGGTACTTTCTCCTCCAGTCACTGTGAGATACTCAGTGGAGACGGATTTTGGAAATTTTCCACCCCCTCTTTCAGATGGGAAATTCTTGACATGTGAATCAGATCGATATCGTCAGAATTTCACAGAAAAACAATTTTCAAACCAATTTGGTACAGTAGTAATCCAACATCCTGTTCCTGACCTGTATCTCTACTGATGTTATTAGATGAGATTAGATTCCCTACAGTGTGGAAACAGGCCCTTCGGCCCAACAAGTCCACACCAACCCTCTGAAGAGTAACCCACCCAGACCCATCTCCCTCTGATTAATGAACCTAACTCGATGGGCAATTCAGCATGGCCAATTCACCTGACCTGCACGTCTTTGTGACTGTGGGAGAAAACTGGAGCACCCGGAGGAACCCCACGCTGACACGAGCACACGGTGACTGAGTGGTTAGCACTGCTGCCTGACAGCACCAGCGTTCCAGGTTTGATCCCAGCCTCCGGTGACTGTCTGTGTGGAGTTTGCACATTCTCCCCCGTGTTAATCCAGGTCCCTCACACTGTCACTCAGTAACCCCTCTTCTCCCCCCCGACCCCCAGCGCCCTGTGTTCCTGACTGTATCTCTACTGATGTTAATCCAGCTCACTCACACTGTCACTCAGTAACCCCTCTCTCTCCCCCGCAGAGCTGTGTTACTGACTGTATCCCTACAGGTGTTAATCCAGTTCCCTCAGACTGTCCCTCAGTAACCCCTCTCCCCCCCAGTGCCCTGCGCCCTGTGTTATTGACTGTTTCCCTACTGATGTTAATCCAGCTCCCTCACACTGTCACTCAGTAGCCCCTCTTTCCCCCCCCCAGCGCCTGTGTTCCTGACTGTATCTGTACTGATGTTAATCCAGCTCCCTCACACCGTCCCTCAGTAACCCCTCTTCCCCCCCCCAGCGCCCTGTGTTACTGACTGTATCCCTACTGATGTTAATCCAGTTCCCTCACACTGTCACTCAGTAACCCCCCCCCCTCCCCGGGCCCTGTGTTACTGACTGTATCCCTACTGATGTTAATCCAGCTCCCTCACACTGTCCCTCAGTAACCCCTCTCCCCCCCCAGCGCCTGTGTTCCTGACTGTATCCCTACTGATGTTAATCCAGCTACCTCACACTGTCACTCAGTAACCCCTCCTCCCCCACCCCAGCGCCCTGTGTTACTGACTGTATCCCTACTGATGTTAATCCAGTTCCCCCACACTGTCCCTCAGTAACCCCTCTCCCCCCCAGCACCCTGTGTTCCTGACTGTATCCCTACAGGTGTTAATCCAGTTCCCTCACACTGTCACTCAGTAACCCCCCCCCCCCCCCCCCCGGGCCCCTGTGTTACTGACTGTATCCCTACTGATGTTAATCCAGTTCCCTCACACTGTCACTCAGTAACCCCCCCCCCCCCCCGGGCCCTGTGTTACTGACTGTATCCCTACTGATGTTAATCCAGCTCCCTCACACTGTCACTCAGTAACCCCTCTCCCCCCCAGCACCCTGTGTTACTGACTGTATCCCTACAGGTGTTAACCCAGCTCCCTCACACTGTCACTCAGTAACCCCTTTTCCCCACCCCCCCCCCACCCCAGCGCCCTGTGTTACTGACTGTATCCCTACAGGTGTTAACCCAGCTCCCTCACACTGTCACTCAGTAACCCCTCTCCCCCCCCCAGCACCCTGTGTTCCTGACTGTATCCCTACAGCTGTTAACCCAGCTCCCTCACACTGTCACTCAGTAACCCCTCTCCCCCCCCAGCGCCCTGTGTTCCTGACTGTATCCCTACAGCTGTTAACCCAGCTCCCTCACACTGTCACTCAGTAACCCCTCTCCCCCCCCAGCGCCCTGTATTCCTGACTGTATCCCTACAGCTGTTAACCCAGCTCCCTCACACTGTCACTCAGTAACCCCTCTCCCCCCCCCAGCGCCCTGTGTTACTGACTGTATCCCTACTAATGTTAACCCAGCTCCCTCACACTGTCACTCAGTAACCCCTCTCCCCCCCCAGCACCCTGTGTTCCTGACTGTATCCCTACAGCTGTTAACCCAGCTCCCTCACACTGTTGCCCTGTTATGCTAGGCAGTACTGTTCTCCCAAAAGGGTTTGCGGGCTTGCCGATCTTGGTGTTAGTGCTGTGTGTACTGGAAACCCTGTGTGTGAGAGCTGGATGTGGGGCTGGTGTTGATGTAGATCAGGGTTAACCCGGAGTGTAGCTGCTCAATCCTTCTCTGTACCCTTCCTCCTTGCCTAGGTGTGTCAGCTCTGTCAGATGTTACTCCCCACAAAGTGCAGCTTCTTTGCCCACTACCGTCTACACAAGAGCAAGTCGCCGTACATCTGCCCTGAGTGTGGAGGGGTCTGCCGTGCTGCACACATCCAGACCCACGTCAAAGACGTCTGCTGTCATTATGCCCGCAAGATCGGATACAAGTAGGTGACCCGCTGCCGAGAGCTCCGAGCCCTCTGTGCCTCCGACTGTTCTTGCGTCTCTTGATGGTTTTCCTGCATTTTGAACTCTCGCCAGGCTGATGGGTAGAGTGTGGGCTCTGCGGTTCCTTCCACCCCTGGCATCCACGCTCGCAGCCTGACCCTTGGGCACGTCGGGGCTAAACCCAGTGCTGCCCCCTTCTCAGCAGGAGCCAGCCAGCGATGGGGAAGTGGGGAGCTCTCCCACCGCCTCACTGGGCAACTGCAGGGTTTAGTGGAGCGGGGTGGGAGGTGAACGGCAATACTGGAGTGGGAGGGGTTGGATATACTCCACTTCTGCCCCACCCCTCAAACAGGCATTGAGGATCCCTGAACAGAAGGGACAATGTACAGGGAAGGAAAGAAAAGTGGAATTTATAAATGGTCATTTTTAAGTGACGAGGAGCCTAAGATGTAGGAGTGGGATTAGGCCATTTGGCCCATCAAATCTACTCCACCATTCATTCATGGCTGATATGTGTTTTTTAAACTCCAGTTTCCTGCCTCCTTCCTGTTATCCTTGTTTCCCTGACTAATCAAGAACCTATCTACCTGGGTGTTAAAGACACTCAGCAACTTGCCCTCTGCTGCTTTGGGTTCCCCACAGCTTCCTCACCCTCTGGCTAAAGAAATTCCTCCTCATCTGAGTTCTAAAAGGCCGTCCCTTCACTCTGAGGCTGCGTCCTTGGGCCTTTGTCTCTCTCTGGTCTCCACATCTGTCAGTCTCCGTGAGATTCCACCTCATTCTCCTAAACTCCCATCAGGATCCAGACCTGGAGTCGTCAGCTGAAGATCTGGATTGGGGTGGGGAAGGGGGATGGTGAGGTGGGTCTCTCTGATCTATGATCGGTCAGCAAGCATTCACAATCGGTCTGGTTCTTTATGTCTTCATTCTTTATTTCTTCATATGGCCGTGTATAGAGCGTACAGAAACACAGAGGCTGTGTACATCTGTATTCCTCAGAGGAGCTGTACACATGGCTTAAAACAGAGACATTTTTATACTGCTCTTAAAGAAGGGTACAGGCCATGATCGCACAGTACGTTCAGCCAATCAGCCACCAACACACGATACTCCTTTATCTGACAGGGACTTGGTCCAGTGCTATTTCCTGGTTTGTTTTCCAACACTCAGGCCACCCTTACCTCACTAACCAAGCCATTGCACCTCTATCTGAAGGCCAGTTCGGATGGCCAGTAATGTTTTATCTCGTCTCGTTATTTCTGTGCTGAAAAGGGAGCATTGTCTGCTAATCACTATTGAAGCAGATGATGAGTCCGTTATGCAGCTATAGCAGAATTAAAAGCCACTCTCTGTAGCTTTTAGCAGAATTGTCGGTTTGCAGCCTAGGAGAAGCATTGAGAAGCCATCTTATTGCCACCTAAGTTATGAAGAGCATCTGTAAAGTGGTTGTTCCTGACAACAACTGGTTACCTCAGCCTGTGTTCAGGCCTCCGATCCTCTCAGCCACTCCTTATGTGACAGGCCCTTCATCCCCAGCTTTGATCTGGACACCCTCCAAGTTCACCACATCCTTCCTTGGAGACAGGGCCCAAAGCAGCTCGCAATGTTCCAAATGCAGCCCAAAAGAGCCTCAGCAGTACAAGCTGTTACTGAAGATTATCAGATCGGACCCGGTCTCCAAGCTGCTATATCTTACAGTATTTGTGTGTCTGCAATGATTTGTTTCCTTTCTGTAATGCGCTGATGTTCTTCCCTCCCTCAGGTGCCCTCAGTGTGGAGTTGTGTATGGAGGGATTACCTCGATCAAGTCACACATTCAGGACGTGCACTGTGAGGCGTTCCACAAATGTCCAATATGCCCCATGGCATTCAAGTCTGCCCCCAGTGCACACTCGCACATCTATACACAGCACCCAGGCGTTAGCAATCAGCAGGCCAAGTAAGTGATGCTGCGGGAACACCCAAGTGGTCACAGTGCTGTTGGAGGTCAGGTGGAGGGGTGGTTTCGGGTGAGCTCGGGGGGGGGGGGCCCTCCCTGTGTATCGGGCGATCTCTGCCACTGAATGCATGATAGCAAACACGAAGTGTGCAACTTAATTTGTCTTCTGACCCTCCACCCTTACTGCCAGTGCATCCTCAACTGAACGAGTGAGCGAGCCATGCATTCGAGACCATGCCATCCTCCCCTCACAATCTGTCTGTCTGGCTGGGTGACAGTGGTGTATCTGGGATCATGCTGTGTCTCCTGTGCAGTGTAGAGCATGGCGTTTGTTTGACACCTCTGTTCCATGTCAGTGTTTGTACTCTCTAGAGGTCTTCAAGCTCATACCCGCTCACTTTCACTCCTCCTGTCTTTCTGGCCTCCTCTCCTGCGGGTGTTTATCTGTGAGACCCCATTTTCCCCAATCCGGGTTGGGAGAGATTTAACACACCCGTTCGTGAAGAGAGGCTTCGAAATGATTGAACAATCTGCCGGAGTCGACTTGACTTTGGGGACTATTAAACCCAGTTTCCTGAGGCCTCTGGGGATGGAGTAAGTGACGTGGAAATTGGGGGATATTGTGTATCTGGATTTCCTAAAGAACTGAAGTCTGGCTTTAATGGATCATGTTTTATTTTTGAATTTGAACATTGCAAGCTTGTGTTTCAGTAAAAAAAACTGACCACAGTGTTGCAGATTCAACAACGAAATCAAACCTTACCTGAAAGAAATGGAGATGAATAGAGTAAACCAATCTGTAAAGACTTTGACCTTCACAGTAAAATACAATCACCAAACAAAGTTTGGGAGAAGATTTGTAGCTCGGGTGCTCGTTGTTGTGGTTCTGTTCGCCGAGCTGGGAGTTTGTGTTGCAGACGTTTCGTCCCCTGTCTAGGTGACATCCTCAGTGCTTGGGAGCCTCCTGTGAAGCGCTTCTGTGCTGATTCCTCCGGCATTTATAGTGGTTTGTATCTGCCGCCTTCCGGTTGTCAGTTCCAGCTAGTTGAACACCTACTAACCACGAAACGACACGACCAGCTATCCATAGTAGCCACACACGCAGATGACAAGCAACATGAATTTGACTGGGACAACACGACTATTATAGGGCAAGCCCAACAGAGAACAGCCAGGGAATTCCTAGAGGCATGGCACTCATCCACAGATTCCATCGACCTGGACCCAATATACCGGCCACTGCAGCGGACAGCTGGAACTGACAACCGGTAGCGGCGGATACAAACCACTACAAATGCCGGAGGAAAGATCACAGAAGCGCTTCACAGGAGGCTCCCAAGCACTGAGGATGTCACCTAGACAGGGGACGAAACGTCTGCAACACAAATTCCCAGCTCGGCGAACAGAACCACAACAACCACAAACCAAACCAGAAATTGCTGGAAAAGCTCGGCACATCCGGCATAATCTGCCGAGAGGAATCAGAGTTGACGTTTCAGGCCAAGCGACCCTGCCAATGTTATATCAATCTCAGCAGCACCACTTTGCAGTTACAGGCATCAGAGTATTCCCTTCTCAAACTCTTCAGTTTGAATTGACCGTGGTGTTACGTTTCCAGTCTCGGGAAGTTGGTGCCTTGAGTATTCCCAACTGAAGGGCGACTTTCTCAGCTTGGAATGGCCTCTTCACCTGATATCAAAACACTCCTGGTCAGGAGCTTTCAAACTAAACCCCTCATTCTGAGGCGACTTATTCATTCACTGTTTTAATTTCTCTCCTTTCGCTTGGAGAAGTGGTTTCATGCATCTGACTTTGAGGAGAAAATGAGGACTGCAGATCCTGGCGATCAGAGCTGAAAATGTGTTGCTGGAAAAGCACAGCAGGTCAGGCAGCATCCAAGGGGCAGGAGAGGAAAAGAGCTTCTTCAAGGAAGAAGGGCTCATGCCTGAAACGTCGATTCTCCTGCTCCTTGGATGCTGCCTGACCTGCTGCGCTTTTCCAGCAATACATTTTCAGCTCTGCATCGGACTTCAACCAGGAGAGTGGTGAATCGATTGTAAAGACCATTGAAACTCTGGGTATTCCCCAAAGCCAAAAAACAACGATTCCACTTCCTCCTTACTGGAAACACTTCAGTGTTTAGCCTGTGTTTATCAAAGCTGTCCTAATGCAAACAAAATCCTTTTACTTCAAGCTGTTTCTCAGTCTGTTTTTTTTCTTAAATCAAGCCATGGCTCCTGAAAGCCCGCACAGTTCATCGTTAAATCTCTTTGTAGTCAGAAACCTACATTCCACTAGTTCAAAACCCAAATTGCAAGCTAAAGGGCGTGCAATATCTATTCATCCCAAACCTTGAATCATATTTGGTGGACTTGCGTTGGAAGTGATGAGGGGTTTGTGTGATGAACAATGAGAGGTGATCGTGTTGAAAATCGAGGGATTCCGAGGGGGCTTGATGGGCTAAATGCTGGGAGGGTGTGTCTTCCCTCTCAGGCTAGGCCTCAGAGGTTAAAACCCAGGGGCTCTCCCATTTGAGACCAAGACGAGGAGCAATTTTCTCTCTGAGGGCTAACCTGTGGGAGTGTTTCCCCAGAGACTGGCAGAAGAGGCTGGGTCATTGAAGAGAGATTTTTGATTGAGCAGGGGGCTGAAGGGTACAGGGGCTGGGCTGGAAAGTGAAGGTGAAGTCACAAACATTGAATTCGCGATTGTAAGGAATGGCAGAGCAGGCTCGATGGGTCAAATGGCCTCCTGCTGCTCAAACTGTGTGGCTCAATCCATGTCCTGAGTGTATTGTCAGTTTTTTGCTTTACGGTGTTAATCTTCACTGTGTTCCTTCTCTCTGTCTCTCTCTCTGTCTCTCTCTCTGTCTCTCTCTCTGTCTCTCTCTCTCTCTGTCTCTCTCTCTCTCTGTCTGTCTCTCTCTCTCTCTCTCTCTCTGTCTCTGTCTCTCTCTCTGTCTCTCTCTGTCTCTCTCTCTCTCTGTCTCTCTCTCTCTCTCTCTGTCTCTCTCTGTCTCTCTCTGTCTCTCTCTGTCTCTCTCTCTCTGACCCACAGAGTGATCCATAAATGCGCCATGTGTGATACAGTTTTCACCCATCAGCCACTGCTCAGCTCCCACTTTGACCAACACCTGACCAAGCAACGGGTCAACGTCTTCAAGTGCCCTCAGTGCCCAGTGCTTTACGCTCAGAAAAGGACCATGATGGAGCACATCAAGGTGAGCAGAGAAAATACCATCATCTTCCATCTGCTCCTCCTGCAATCACCCCCCCACCACCATAAACCAGGAGATGTTGGTTTAGCTGGGCACAGTGGGGAAATCCGATGTGGCAGGTTCCAGCATGAAAATTTATTTCAAATCCCATCGTTCACTGTCGGAGGGTCAGCGCTGAGGGAGCGCAGCACTGTCGGAGGGTCAGTGCTGAGGGAGTGGGCCCTGTCGGAGGGTCAGTGCTGAGGGAGTGGGCCCTGTCGGAGGGTCAGTGCTGAGGGAGTGGGCCCTGTCGGAGGGTCAGTGCTGAGGGAGTGGGCACTGTCGGAGGGTCAGTGCTGAGGGAGCGCAGCACTGTGGGAGGGTCAGTGCTGAGGGAGCGCAGCACTGTGGGAGGGTCAGTGCTGAGGGAGCGCAGCACTGTGGGAGGGTCAGCGCTGAGGGAGCGCAGCACTGTCGGAGGGTCAGCGCTGAGGGAGCGCCGCACTGTCGGAGGGTCAGCGATGTGGGAGTATGGAGGTGTTGTCTTTCCGAGGAGCCTGGTCGTTGAGCTGCCTATTCCAGCAGATACTGGATGCGATGTCGGCTGTGACATCCTTCTGTTCAATCATCTGTTTTCGGCGCTCGCTCTGGAGTCTATGGGGCCTGAATGTGCTTTGTTGGGCAATGAAGACCCACCCAGAACCACTCTCCTCCCTCGTTATCCTATATTTAATCCTGGCCAATGCACCTAACCTATACATTCCTGAATACTATGGGCAGTTTAGCATGACCAATCCACCCTAACCTGCACATCTTTGGACTGTGGGAGGAAGCCCATGCAGACGGGATGGGGAGAAGGTCCAAACTCCAGTCACCTGAGGCTGGAGTTGAACCCAGGTCCCTGGCGCAGTGAGGCAGCAGTGCTAACCACTGAGCCACTGGGCCGCCTGGACATTATTGTCAAGACTCTTGGATACTCAGGGAATGCCTTGCCATGTAATGTCCGGACGGGACAAGAGCACTGTGCTGACAGGAACAGGAGCAAATCCGCCATTGCTGAGACATGTGGCTGAGGAGGCAGAGGGCATCTCCTGGGACATCAGCAACCCCAGGGAGGGAGGGAGGGCTGAAGGGGTTCATCTCTCGCTCTCTGTGCTTTGATCAAATCAGTCATGGTTGCCTGTCTTCCCTCAGAGCACCCATTCCAACTTGAAGAGTGAGGATGCAGCCCCCGGCTTGACCATGCCACCTGAGAAAGGCACGGCCAAGTCCAGCCCGGACTCCACCGACGTCTCCACCGATGAGTCTTCCACCAGCTCCAAGGCCGTGCTGAGCCTCCAGCGCAGGAAGGAGATGAGGCTGAAGCTGAAGAATGCTGGCTGGACATGTGGACAATGCCAGATGTGGTTCCCTGAGCGTGAGGAATATGTCACCCACATGAAGAAGGACCACGGCAAGGTCAGTGCCCAGCAGCGATCTCTCCACCCTCTCCCTCACCCTTCACCATTATCGTAACTCAGCACTGAGTACGTCCAGCAACAAAGCCTCCACCACCTTCTAGCAAAGACAATTCCAGGCGGTAACCAGCCTCTTAAGAGAAACACATTCTCCATCTTTCTCTCTCAACATTTTATTGACTGACTGGTTTCCCCTTCAATCATCATAGAGTCCTTGAGTGTGGGAGCAGGGCATTCGGCCCATTGAATTCACACCAACCCCTCAAAGAGCCCCCTCTCCACATCCCCTCCATAACCCTGCATTTCCCATGGCCAATCCACCCTAACCTGCACATCCCTGGACACTATGGGACAATTTCCCATGGCCAATCCACCCTAACCTGCACATCCCTGGACACTATGGGACAATTTCCCATGGCCAATCCACCCTAACCTGCACATCCCTGGACACTATGGGACAATTTCCCATGGCCAACCCACCCTAACCTGTACATCCCTGGGCACTATGGGACAATTTCCCATGGCCAACCCACCCTAACCTGTACATCCCTGGGCACTATGGGACAATTCCCCATGGCCAATCCACCCTAACCTGTACATCCCTGGGCACTATGGGACAATTTCCCATGGTCAACCCACCCTAACCTGCACATCCCTGGGCACTATGGGACTATTTCCCATGGCCAATCCACCCTAACCTGCACATTTTGGGTTGCGGGAGGAAACTGGAGCACTCGGAGGAAACCCATGCAGGCACGGCGGGAGAACGTGCAAACTCCACACAGACAGTTGCCCCGAGGGTGGGATCAAACCCAGGTCCCTGGAGCTGTGAGGCAGCAGTGCGAATCTCTGAGCCATAGTGCTACCCCAAAGGGGGAAATGAGTACCAGGGAGCAGGCAGACTATAAAGTGGAAACATCCTCCCTGTATCTGGTTCCTGTAGCCTCCTCTGCAACCTGGGCACGTTTCAGTAAGGTCACCTCGGCATCTTCTCATCACCAATCCCCCCCTCTCCCCGCCTCACAGGGGCTCACCCTTCCCTCAGAAGGTAAGCCTTTCATCCTGGGACGAGCTGAATGACATGCACCTCGCTCTTGTTTGTGGGATCTTTCTCTGTACGAAGTGGTTTTGAACCAGACTGATCCCTGGGGTGACATATGAGGAGAGACTGGCTCAGTCAGGAGCATGTTCACCTGGAGGTTAGGAAAACGAGGGGTGGGAATCTCCTAGAAACCTGTAAAAGTCTGACCAGATGAGACCGTAGGTGAAACTGGGAACTGCAGAACCTGGAGATTAGAGTAATGCTGGAAAAGCACAGCAGGTCAGGCAGCATCCGAAGAGCAGGAAAATCGACATGAATGCAGGAAGGGTTTTCTCACTGACTAAGACGACCAGAACCAGGGGGTAGGCAAACGGGAGGCTGGGAGAACACAGCGAGCCAGACAGCATCAGCAGGTGGAGAAGTCAACGTTTCGGAGTCAGACTCAAATGAGAAATGTCTTCACCCAGAAACTCGGGAAATCTCTGCCACAGAAAGTGGTCGGGGCCGAAACATTGAATGTTTGGAGATGGTTTGGAGTTGGAGAGAGAGGGCAAAGCAGGGGACTGTGTTGGCCCATCAGCCGTGATAGTATTGAATGGCAGAGCAGGCTGAATGGCCTGTTTTATGTGACATTTGGGCCAAGGTTTGCAGTATTGTATGGTGAGGCTTGAGAAGGTTTTCTCTGAGATGGGAGGGTGTTGCCTCAGAGCGCTAACGTTAGTTTCTGGTGTGTTTTATTTTATCCCCTCCTGTCGGTGCAGGCGATGAAGAAGTTCCCGTGCAGACTCTGTGAGAGATCGTTCTGCTCCGCTCCCAGCTTGCGAAGGCATGTCCGAGTCAACCACGAGGGGATTAAACGCGTCTACAGCTGCAGGTAAGCCGACCACTCCCAACTCAAAGGTTCTCTCCGGGGGGTGAAGTGGTTATCACGGCCAGGGCCCTGCTCACACTGAGGGGAGCCTTCCAGGTGCAGCCTGCGGCCTAGTGTCTGACACAACCCTCTCACCCCTTCCCCCTCCCAAGCCAGGGTCTGACTCTCAGCAAGACAAGCTGACTGCAGTACACTCCAGCCCGTTTCCTCCACTAACCCTGGCAGCAGCGAGCTGAGAATTGCAAGCACGGCTTAAGTTCGGAAACGGAAAGTGGGTCTCCGTGGTGGTGGACATGGAGCTATATCGGCTGGTCGCTCGGAATTCCTCCACAAAGGAAGCCCACTGTGCCAGGCCCTGGTCTGGGAACCGTTCACTGACTCCAGCCCAGTGATCACCTGGCCCACTCTTTACTCCTCTCCCTGGGCTGAGCTGAGCTGAGCAACCAGCCTCTCTGTTCTGTCAGACTCTCAGCCAGCACCCCTTTCAACATCTCCTATAGACGGCACGAGTCCGTTCAGCCCGCTGACCTCTGTATGGCCTGACCAGGTTCGATTTATTGTCGTCATGTGTGCCTCAGTACAGTGAAAGGTTTTGTTTTGCGAGCAATAGAGACAGATCGTCGCAAACAGGGACATGGAGATCCTAGGGAGCTTGGACAGGACGAGACACACAGGGTTACAGCTACACAGGAGGGGCACAAAGCAAGATCAACATCACTTGAAGTGCGATCCATCCATTTGTCAGTCTAATTACAGGGAAGAAGCTGCTCCTGAATCTGTTAGTGCGTGTGTTCAAGCTTCTGTATCTTCTGCCAGACTGCTGAGGTTAGAAGAGAGCATTACCGGGGTGGGAGAGTGGCAGGCTTTCGTTGGCAACGAGAATATTTCCCATTGTGAAATCCGAGATTCCAAGATCTTTCCGGGTGCCGCATCCCCCTGCTCCGGTCATCTCTTCCTGAACTTTAAGCTTTGGGATCTGACCTCCAGCAGCCGTCCCTATATTTCAGTAGAAGCCAGCCGGCGGCAAAGGGAGGTTCAGGCACACTGTGAAATGGTGGCGTTGATGACGAGGCCATTTAGCCCACCGTGCCTATGCTAGCCCTTTGGTAGATCAGTCCCCATAATCCTGGATCCATAGCCCTGCAAGTCCCCAGATCACAACCTCCAACTGCTTCTGCTTTTTAACAAAAAAAATAGCTGCTTTGACTCATCTTTTGGTTCTTTTGCCAATTATGTTAAATTTCTGTCCGTCCCTCTGGTTACCCCCCCCCCCCAGAACTGTCAACAATTCCCCGTTTATCTGAGCTACAAACTCCTGGTGTGATTTTGAAAACCATTGTCAAGTTTCCTCCTGTATGTAGAGATCAATCACTGATCCTCATTGAACTCCTCAACTCATCTCTCCCACCCCCCAAAATACATACACACACTCGCACACGCACACTCTCTCGCACACGCACACTCTCTCGCACACGCACACTCTCTCGCACACGCACACTCTCTCGCACACGCACACTCTCTCGCACACGCACACTCTCTCGCACACGCACACTCTTGGGTGCGCACACTCTTGTCTCACGCGCGCGCCCTCTCTCGCACGCACACACACACACCCTCACACATCCCCATCGGTCCTGTTGTGGGATGTCTCCCCCTGCTGTCCATCTGTGACCTTGATGTCATTCCTACAGCCTGTAAGCAACCCCACAGCTCAGGTCAAACAAGTGCTTTGCTTTTTAAAAGTCAATCATATTCAGTCCGCTTACGTTTGTAATCTCGTTTCTCTGTAAGTGACTGTGAGAGTGCCTCCTCTGTCCACCAAAAGACTGCCTTTGAGTTCAACACCGTAGGAACAGGAGCAGGCCGTTCGATCCTTCCCTACCAGTCAATACGATGGTGGCTGGTGGAACCCTTCGATGCCTTTTAGTCGCCCCATCCTCCTAACCCTGTACAGCACTGGGAATGAGAAATCTATCAATCCCTACCTTCAACATTCTCAAAGACTGAAGCTTTTCCAACACGCTGCAGCAGGGAATTCCTCGGAGTTAAAACAAAGAAATCTCCTCAAATCTTATCTGTCTTATTTGAAAATCGTGCCCTGATTCTCCTCTCGAGTCAAGAGTGTGATGCTGGAAAAGCACAGCAGATCAGGCAGCCTCTTCACTGTCCGCCCTTACTACCCTACACCCCCACTGCAGCCTCTTCACTGTCTGCCCTTACTACCCTACACCCCCACTGCAGCCTCTTCACTGTCCGCCCTTACTACCCTACACCTCCACTGCAGCCTCTTCACTGTCCGCCCTTACTACCCTACACCCCCACTGCAGCCTCTTCACTGTCCGCCCTTACTACCCTACACCCCCACTGCAGCCTCTTCACTGTCCGCCCTTACTACCCTACACCCCCACTGCAGCCTCTTCACTGTCCGCCCTTACTACCCTACACCCCCACTGCAGCCTCTTCACTGTCCGCCCTTACTACCCTACACCCCCACTGCAGCCTCTTCACTGTCCGCCCTTACTACCCTACACCTCCACTGCAGCCTCTTCACTGTCCGCCCTTACTACCCTACACCCCCACTGCAGCCTCTTCACTGTCCGCCCTTACTACCCTACACCCCCACTGCAGCCTCTTCACTGTCCGCCATTACTACCCTACACCCCCGCTGCAGCCTCTTCACTGTCCGCCATTACTACCCTACACCCCCACTGCAGCCTCTTCACTGTCCGCCCTTACTACCCTACACCCCCGCTGCAGCCTCTTCACTGTCCGCCCTTACTACCCTACACCCCCGCTGCAGCGTCTTCACTGTCCGCCCTTACTACCCTACACCTCCGCTGCAGCCTCTTCACTGTCCGCCCTTACTACCCTACACCCCCGCTGCAGCCTCTTCACTGTCCGCCCTTACTACCCTACACCCCCGCTGCAGCCTCTTCACTGTCCGCCCTTACTACCCTACACCCCCGCTGCAGCCTCTTCACTGTCCGCCCTTACTACCCTACACCCCCACTGCAGCGTCTTCACTGTCCGCCCTTACTACCCTACACCTCCACTGCAGCCTCTTCACTGTCCGCCCTTACTACCCTACACCCCCACTGCAGCCTCTTCACTGTCCGCCCTTACTACCCTACACCCCCACTGCAGCCTCTTCACTGTCCGCCCTTACTACCCTACACCCCCACTGCAGCCTCTTCACTGTCCGCCCTTACTACCCTACACCCCCACTGCAGCCTCTTCACTGTCCGCCCTTACTACCCTACACCCCCACTGCAGCCTCTTCACTGTCCGCCCTTACTACCCTACACCCCCACTGCAGCCTCTTCACTGTCCGCCCTTACTACCCTACACCCCCACTGCAGCCTCTTCACTGTCCGCCCTTACTACCCTACACCCCCACTGCAGCCTCTTCACTGTCCGCCCTTACTACCCTACACCTCCACTGCAGCTTCTTCACTGTCCGCCCTTACTACCCTACACCCCCACTGCAGCGTCTTCACTGTCCGCCCTTACTACCCTACACCCCCACTGCAGCGTCTTCACTGTCCGCCCTTACTACCCTACACCCCCACTGCAGCCTCTTCACTGTCCGCCCTTACTACCCTACAACCCCACTGCAGCCTCTTCACTGTCCGCCCTTACTACCCTACACCCCCACTGCAGCCTCTTCACTGTCCGCCCTTACTACCCTACACCCCCACTGCAGCCTCTTCACTGTCCGCCCTTACTACCCTACACCCCCACTGCAGCCTCTTCACTGTCCGCCCTTACTACCCTACACCCCCACTGCAGCGTCTTCACTGTCCGCCCTTACTACCCTACACCCCCACTGCAGCCTCTTCACTGTCCGCCCTTACTACCCTACACCCCCACTGCAGCCTCTTCACTGTCCGCCCTTACTACCCTACACCCCCACTGCAGCCTCTTCACTGTCCGCCCTTACTACCCTACACCCCCGCTGCAGCGTCTTCACTGTCCGCCCTTACTACCCTACACCCCCACTGCAGCGTCCTCACTGTCCGCCCTTACTACCCTACACCCCCACTGCAGCCTCTTCACTGTCCGCCCTTACTACCCTACACCCCCACTGCAGCGTCCTCACTGTCCGCCCTTACTACCCTACACCCCCACTGCAGCCTCTTCACTGTCCGCCCTTACTACCCTACACCCCCACTGCAGCCTCTTCACTGTCCGCCCTTACTACCCTACACCTCCACTGCAGCCTCTTCACTGTCCGCCCTTACTACCCTACACCCCCACTGCAGCCTCTTCACTGTCCGCCCTTACTACCCTACACCCCCACTGCAGCCTCCTCACTGTCCGCCATTACTACCCTACACCCCCACTGCAGCCTCTTCACTGTCCGCCCTTACTACCCTACACCCCCACTGCAGCCTCTTCACTGTCCGCCCTTACTACCCTACACCCCCACTGCAGCCTCTTCACTGTCCGCCCTTACTACCCTACACCCCCACTGCAGCCTCTTCACTGTCCGCCCTTACTACCCTACACCCCCACTGCAGCGTCTTCACTGTCCGCCCTTACTACCCTACACCCCCACTGCAGCCTCTTCACTGTCCGCCCTTACTACCCTACACCCCCGCTGCAGCCTCTTCACTGTCCGCCCTTACTACCCTACACCCCCGCTGCAGCCTCTTCACTGTCCGCCCTTACTACCCTACACCCCCACTGCAGCCTCCTCACTGTCCGCCCTTACTACCCTACACCCCCACTGCAGCCTCTTCACTGTCCGCCCTTACTACCCTACACCCCCACTGCAGCGTCTTCACTGTCCGCCCTTACTACCCTACACCCCCACTGCAGCCTCTTCACTGTCCGCCCTTACTACCCTACACCCCCACTGCAGCCTCTTCACTGTCCGCCATTACTACCCTACACCTCCACTGCAGCCTCTTCACTGTCCGCCCTTACTACCCTACACCCCCGCTGCAGCGTCTTCACTGTCCGCCCTTACTACCCTACACCCCCACTGCAGCGTCCTCACTGTCCGCCCTTACTACCCTACACCCCCACTGCAGCCTCTTCACTGTCCGCCCTTACTACCCTACACCCCCACTGCAGCGTCCTCACTGTCCGCCCTTACTACCCTACACCCCCACTGCAGCCTCTTCACTGTCCGCCCTTACTACCCTACACCCCCACTGCAGCGTCTTCACTGTCCGCCCTTACTACCCTACACCCCCGCTGCAGCCTCTTCACTGTCCGCCCTTACTACCCTACACCCCCACTGCAGCCTCTTCACTGTCCGCCCTTACTACCCTACACCTCCACTGCAGCCTCTTCACTGTCCGCCCTTACTACCCTACACCCCCACTGCAGCCTCTTCACTGTCCGCCCTTACTACCCTACACCCCCACTGCAGCCTCCTCACTGTCCGCCATTACTACCCTACACCCCCACTGCAGCCTCTTCACTGTCCGCCCTTACTACCCTACACCCCCACTGCAGCCTCTTCACTGTCCGCCCTTACTACCCTACACCCCCACTGCAGCGTCTTCACTGTCCGCCCTTACTACCCTACACCCCCACTGCAGCCTCTTCACTGTCCGCCCTTACTACCCTACACCCCCGCTGCAGCCTCTTCACTGTCCGCCCTTACTACCCTACACCCCCACTGCAGCCTCTTCACTGTCCGCCCTTACTACCCTACACCCCCACTGCAGCCTCTTCACTGTCCGCCCTTACTACCCTACACCCCCGCTGCAGCCTCTTCACTGTCCGCCCTTACTACCCTACACCCCCGCTGCAGCCTCTTCACTGTCCGCCCTTACTACCCTACACCTCCACTGCAGCCTCTTCACTGTCCGCCCTTACTACCCTACACCCCCACTGCAGCTTCTTCACTCTCCGCCCTTACTACTCTACACCCCCACTGCAGCGTCTTCACTGTCCGCCCTTACTACCCTACACCCCCACTGCAGCGTCTTCACTGTCCGCCCTTACTACCCTACACCCCCGCTGCAGCCTCTTCACTGTCCGCCCTTACTACCCTACACCCCCACTGCAGCCTCTTCACTGTCCGCCCTTACTACCCTACACCCCCACTGCAGCCTCTTCACTGTCCGCCCTTACTACCCTACAACCCCACTGCAGCCTCTTCACTGTCCGCCCTTACTACCCTACACCCCCACTGCAGCCTCCTCACTGTCCGCCCTTACTACCCTACACCCCCACTGCAGCGTCTTCACTGTCCGCCCTTACTACCCTACACCCCCACTGCAGCCTCTTCACTGTCCGCCCTTACTACCCTACACCCCCACTGCAGCCTCTTCACTGTCCGCCATTACTACCCTACACCTCCACTGCAGCCTCTTCACTGTCCGCCCTTACTACCCTACACCCCCGCTGCAGCGTCTTCACTGTCCGCCCTTACTACCCTACACCCCCACTGCAGCGTCCTCACTGTCCGCCCTTACTACCCTACACCCCCACTGCAGCCTCTTCACTGTCCGCCCTTACTACCCTACACCCCCACTGCAGCGTCCTCACTGTCCGCCCTTACTACCCTACACCCCCACTGCAGCCTCTTCACTGTCCGCCCTTACTACCCTACACCCCCACTGCAGCCTCTTCACTGTCCGCCCTTACTACCCTACACCTCCACTGCAGCCTCTTCACTGTCCGCCCTTACTACCCTACACCCCCACTGCAGCCTCTTCACTGTCCGCCCTTACTACCCTACACCCCCACTGCAGCCTCCTCACTGTCCGCCATTACTACCCTACACCCCCACTGCAGCCTCTTCACTGTCCGCCCTTACTACCCTACACCACCACTGCAGCCTCTTCACTGTCCGCCCTTACTACCCTACACCCCCACTGCAGCCTCTTCACTGTCCGCCCTTACTACCCTACACCCCCACTGCAGCGTCTTCACTGTCCGCCCTTACTACCCTACACCCCCACTGCAGCCTCTTCACTGTCCGCCCTTACTACCCTACACCCCCGCTGCAGCCTCTTCACTGTCCGCCCTTACTACCCTACACCCCCGCTGCAGCCTCTTCACTGTCCGCCCTTACTACCCTACACCCCCGCTGCAGCCTCCTCACTGTCCGCCCTTACTACCCTACACCCCCACTGCAGCCTCTTCACTGTCCGCCCTTACTACCCTACACCCCCACTGCAGCGTCTTCACTGTCCGCCCTTACTACCCTACACCCCCACTGCAGCCTCTTCACTGTCCGCCCTTACTACCCTACACCCCCACTGCAGCCTCTTCACTGTCCGCCATTACTACCCTACACCTCCACTGCAGCCTCTTCACTGTCCGCCCTTACTACCCTACACCCCCGCTGCAGCGTCTTCACTGTCCGCCCTTACTACCCTACACCCCCACTGCGGCGTCCTCACTGTCCGCCCTTACTACCCTACACCCCCACTGCAGCCTCTTCACTGTCCGCCCTTACTACCCTACACCCCCACTGCAGCGTCCTCACTGTCCGCCCTTACTACCCTACACCCCCACTGCAGCCTCTTCACTGTCCGCCCTTACTACCCTACACCCCCACTGCAGCCTCTTCACTGTCCGCCCTTACTACCCTACACCTCCACTGCAGCCTCTTCACTGTCCGCCCTTACTACCCTACACCCCCACTGCAGCCTCTTCACTGTCCGCCCTTACTACCCTACACCCCCACTGCAGCCTCCTCACTGTCCGCCATTACTACCCTACACCCCCACTGCAGCCTCTTCACTGTCCGCCCTTACTACCCTACACCCCCACTGCAGCCTCTTCACTGTCCGCCCTTACTACCCTACACCCCCACTGCAGCCTCTTCACTGTCCGCCCTTACTACCCTACACCCCCACTGCAGCCTCTTCACTGTCCGCCCTTACTACCCTACACCCCCACTGCAGCGTCTTCACTGTCCGCCCTTACTACCCTACACCCCCACTGCAGCCTCTTCACTGTCCGCCCTTACTACCCTACACCCCCACTGCAGCGTCCTCACTGTCCGCCCTTACTACCCTACACCCCCACTGCAGCCTCTTCACTGTCCGCCCTTACTACCCTACACCCCCACTGCAGCCTCTTCACTGTCCGCCCTTACTACCCTACAACCCCACTGCAGCCTCTTCACTGTCCGCCCTTACTACCCTACACCCCCACTGCAGCCTCTTCACTGTCCGCCCTTACTACCCTACACCCCCACTGCAGCCTCTTCACTGTCCGCCCTTACTACCCTACACCCCCACTGCAGCCTCTTCACTGTCCGCCCTTAATACCCTACACCCCCACTGCAGCCTCTTCACTGTCCGCCCTTACTACCCTACACCCCCACTGCAGCCTCTTCACTGTCCGCCCTTACTACCCTACACCCCCGCTGCAGCCTCTTCACTGTCCGCCCTTACTACCCTACACCCCCACTGCAGCGTCCTCACTGTCCGCCCTTACTACCCTACACCCCCACTGCAGCGTCTTCACTGTCCGCCCTTACTACCCTACACCCCCACTGCAGCCTCTTCACTGTCCGCCCTTACTACCCTACACCCCCACTGCAGCCTCTTCACTGTCCGCCCTTACTACCCTACACCCCCACTGCAGCCTCTTCACTGTCCGCCCTTACTACCCTACAACCCCACTGCAGCCTCTTCACTGTCCGCCCTTACTACCCTACACCCCCACTGCAGCCTCCTCACTGTCCGCCCTTACTACCCTACACCCCCACTGCAGCGTCTTCACTGTCCGCCCTTACTACCCTACACCCCCACTGCAGCCTCTTCACTGTCCGCCCTTACTACCCTACACCCCCACTGCAGCCTCTTCACTGTCCGCCATTACTACCCTACACCTCCACTGCAGCCTCTTCACTGTCCGCCCTTACTACCCTACACCCCCGCTGCAGCGTCTTCACTGTCCGCCCTTACTACCCTACACCCCCGCTGCAGCGTCCTCACTGTCCGCCCTTACTACCCTACACCCCCACTGCAGCCTCTTCACTGTCCGCCCTTACTACCCTACACCCCCACTGCAGCGTCCTCACTGTCCGCCCTTACTACCCTACACCCCCACTGCAGCCTCTTCACTGTCCGCCCTTACTACCCTACACCCCCACTGCAGCCTCTTCACTGTCCGCCCTTACTACCCTACACCTCCACTGCAGCCTCTTCACTGTCCGCCCTTACTACCCTACACCCCCACTGCAGCCTCTTCACTGTCCGCCCTTACTACCCTACACCCCCACTGCAGCCTCCTCACTGTCCGCCATTACTACCCTACACCCCCACTGCAGCCTCTTCACTGTCCGCCCTTACTACCCTACACCCCCACTGCAGCCTCTTCACTGTCCGCCCTTACTACCCTACACCCCCACTGCAGCCTCTTCACTGTCCGCCCTTACTACCCTACACCCCCACTGCAGCCTCTTCACTGTCCGCCCTTACTACCCTACACCCCCACTGCAGCGTCTTCACTGTCCGCCCTTACTACCCTACACCCCCACTGCAGCCTCTTCACTGTCCGCCCTTACTACCCTACACCCCCGCTGCAGCCTCTTCACTGTCCGCCCTTACTACCCTACACCCCCGCTGCAGCCTCTTCACTGTCCGCCCTTACTACCCTACACCCCCACTGCAGTCTCCTCACTGTCCGCCCTTACTACCCTACACCCCCACTGCAGCCTCTTCACTGTCCGCCCTTACTACCCTACACCCCCACTGCAGCGTCTTCACTGTCCGCCCTTACTACCCTACACCCCCGCTGCAGTCTCCTCACTGTCCGCCCTTACTACCCTACACCCCCACTGCAGCGTCTTCACTGTCCGCCCTTACTACCCTACACCCCCACTGCAGTCTCCTCACTGTCCGCCCTTACTACCCTACACCCCCACTGCAGCGTCCTCACTGTCCGCCCTTACTACCCTACACCCCCACTGCAGCCTCTTCACTGTCCGCCCTTACTACCCTACACCCCCACTGCAGCCTCTTCACTGTCCGCCCTTACTACCCTACACCCCCACTGCAGCGTCTTCACTGTCCGCCCTTACTACCCTACACCCCCACTGCAGTCTCCTCACTGTCCGCCCTTACTACCCTACACCCCCACTGCAGCGTCCTCACTGTCCGCCCTTACTACCCTACACCCCCACTGCAGCCTCTTCACTGTCCGCCCTTACTACCCTACACCCCCACTGCAGCCTCTTCACTGTCCGCCCTTACTACCCTACACCCCCACTGCAGCCTCTTCACTGTCCGCCCTTACTACCCTACACCCCCACTGCAGCGTCCTCACTGTCCGCCCTTACTACCCTACACCCCCGCTGCAGCGTCCTCACTGTCCGCCCTTGCTTCCCTACACCTCCAAGTGGACCTCATGATTGATCCTCTTCCTTAATTTCTCCTCCTCCCCCACCACCACCATCGGTTCTCATCCTGTTCCGATGTAGCCGCTGCCTCTCAGCCTCCTCCCTTTGTGAAAACCAACATGGAGGACTCCCATTCTGCTGGGGTCCGCGAGGAGACGATGTTTTTGGTCTCTAATCATGTTTAGGACCTTATCAGACCCCTCAAAATATTCAGTCGATAGTCTAGACCCTAACGTTTTCTTATCTTATTGGTGAGTGTAAGTTGTTGTGTTCCAGATGCAATTCGATTGGTCAAACTACCAGATTGAAAGTAAAACACACTTTTTTCATCCATTTATAGTCACAATGCAACAAACAAAAGAAATATTTGGAATAGCTCTATTGGAAAACTTAACAGTAGATACAGTATTTGTTACTAATTATTGGGCGGCTCAGTGGTTAGCACTGAATGGGGATATGAATAGGAAGGGTTTGGAGGGATATGAACCAGGTGCTGGCAGGTGGGACTAGATTGGGTTAGGATATCTGGTCGGCATGGACGAGTTGGACCGAAGGGTCTGTTTCCATGCTGTACACCTCTATGACTCTCAGTACCAGGGACCTGGGTTCGATTCCAGCCTCGGGCGACTGTCTGTGTGGAGTTTGCACATTCTCCCCGTGTCTGCGTGGGTTCCCTCTGGGTGCTCCTCCCACAGTCCAAAGATGTTCAGGTTAGGTGAATTGGCCATGCTAAATTTATTTTATAGAATTCATTGTCATTGGAGGCCGGGGCCGTTAAATGTCTTCAAGGCAGAGATTGATCATTTCTTGATCTCACTCGGAATTAATGGCAACGGGGATAGTGCGGGTAAGTGGAATTGAAATGCCCATCAGCCATGATTGAATGGTGGAGTGGACTCGATGGGCCGAATGGCCTTACTTCCACTCCTACGTCTTATGGTCTTAAATTAGCCATAGTGTTCAGGGAGGTTTAGGCTCAGTGCATTAGTCAGGAGAAATAGGGTAGGCAATTGGGTCTGGATGGGTTGCTGTTCAGTAGATGAGTGTGAACTTATTGGGCCAAATGGCCTGTTTCCACACACTGTAGGGATTCTATACAGTAACTATTCCTAATTACAATAGTGAATCAGGTAATGTTCTGTCAACGCACCCTTCGCAAAAAAAGGGGAAATTAGAAAAGCAGGTGGTGTCATGTGTAACTCCCACAAGAGGATGGCTCTCGGCTTTAGACTGTGACCGAGAGGCGGGGGAAACACCGCTTCTACTTCTTCAAGACTCCCAACAGCAAACTGCTGAAAGCTCAAACTATAAAAGGCCTGGTTCCCTGGGAGCTTGGCCAGCTCGGCCAGGTGCTTCTATTGTTTTAAAAAAATCCCGAGTCTCCTGTGGCTCTGGCTGACTGCTCAGCACCCACCGCCTTACAAACTCCCTTCAGAGCATAACCCGGGACAAAACACGCCTCTTATTGTCAGAGTCAGCTGTTCTCACCTGAATGGTGTGACTGAGGGTGGACGGTGATATTTTCCAGTTGCTGTAACAGTGAGTGGTCGTATTTCTGAATTGCTGGTTGAGCAGATTTTCAGTGTTGTTGAGTTGCTTGCTTCACTGTTTGCCTCTTACAGCGCTTCTGCTGGTGCTTAGGCTCCATGTTGATATCATTTAAGAGTTATTTTGTCCCTTCCCAGCCTCATTCGGTGCTTGTTCCTTCTCACTCTTTTTCGCCACAGGGTAGTTTGCCGTCTGGGCGATTCTCAAGCAGCATGTTTCAAAGTACACAGGCAAGAACCGAACTTGCCGGACAATCCACATCTGTGGAGAGAAATCCAAGTTAACGTTTCGGCTCAAACTGTTCCGAGGAAGGGCTGCTCAACCCGAAACATTAGCTCTGATTTCTCTCTGCAGATGTCACCAGATGCACTGAGCCTTTCTGGCAATTTCTGCTTTTATTTCTGATTTCCAGCATTTGCAATTATGAGTTTTTAATTTGCTTCGAAGGGCACTGAGGTTTCTTTGCTGGCTGGACGCAGTAAAGATTCCGAGTTCAGTAATCAAGCTGACTTTTAGCACAGTGGGACTGAATTTAAAAAGTACACTACTTATTTTTGTTCTGCCCACTCCCTGGAGTTCAGGGTGTGTGGGTCTGAATCCCACTGTGGGAGCTTGAGGAAATTTAAGTTCAACAAAAAACCTGCGATTAAAAAGCTAGCCAATGGTATAAAATCTGTCCTAAAGTTCTTCTCGTTCATGTGAGTCCTTTAGGGAAGGAAATCTGTTTTTGCCTGGTCTGGCCTATGTATCATTCCCCACCCACAGCAATGGGCCTGACTCTGAACTACCCTCCAGGCAATAAGGGGCAGGTAACAAATACTCAGCCAGCCCAGCGATGAGTATTCACCCACTGTGTGAGTGAATATAAAACTGACTGTCACTGTGCTTCCTGGATAGTCTGACCTATCACCTTTACCCCCACCTCTGTCCATCTATTGCGCACTCGGGTACCTTCCTCACAGCCCCACCCCCACCCCATCTCATTTATCTCTCCACCCCCGAGGCTCCCAGCCTCATTCCTGATGAAGGGCTTTTGCCCGAAACGTTGATTTTCCTGCTCCTTGGATGCTGCCTGACCTGCTGTGCTTTCCCAGCGCCGCTCTAATCTCCAGCATCTGCAGCGCCTACTTTCGCCATACACACATATATATATATATATATATATATATGTATATATGCAGGCACACACCTATTCTCACACACACACACACACACACACACACACACACACACACACACACACACACACACACATATATATACAGACACATACATATATACACAGGCACACATATATATATAAATACATATATATACAGGCACACACATATTCAGACACACGCGCACACACATATATATACAGACGCGCGCACACATATATACAGACGCACGTATACACATATGTAGACACGCGCACATATAGACGCACACATATACACATATATATAGACACATGCACACACATACACATATATAGACGCACACACACATATACAAACACTCTCAGACGCGCATACATATATATAAAGACATACACACACCACACATATATATAGGCATACACACACACACACACACACTCTCAGACACGCGCGCACACACACGTATAGCGCAGGAACAGGCCCTTCGGCCCACAATGTTGTGCTGAGCATGACACCTGCCCTTGCTCCATATCCCTCTGGTCCTGTTATAAGCATGCACTTATCTAAAAGCCCCTTAAACACCCCTATTGTATCTCCCTCCACCACTCCGGCAATGTGTTACACACTCCTACCACACTCTGTGATTAAAACAAAAACGCCCCCCGTGAGTCTCCTTTTGAATTTCCCCCTCTTGCTTTAAATGCGTGCTCCCTAGTTTTGGACATTTCTGGGAAAAGGGTCTGACCGTCAACCCTATCCAGGCATCCCATAATTGTATAGACTTCTATCAAATCTCTCCTCAGCCTCTGCTGCTCCAAACAACCTGAGTTTTTCTAGCCCCTCCTTACAACTCTCTAATCCAGGCAAATTGGACAGATCCATTCAAATTCACATCCACCATGCTATCTCACCTTTTTATTCTTTGATAGTCTACATGTCCGTGCACTCGAGTGCAGGTATTTTCTAACCACCCTGTTTACAGAGAGAGTATTGAACCCCTCTGGAGCAGGTGGGACTTGAACTTCCTGGTTCAGAGGCAGGAGCATTACCACCGCCCCCCAGGAGCCCTCAGCACTCGAGCGTATGATTGTACCCACGCACTTACCCTTTACCACTGAAGAGATTCATTTTTGCGAGACAGCCTTGTTTGTTGCTTTGAGTGCAGCGTTGTCACGTAGCGAGTGTTGATCTATCTCCCAGGTAACGTGGCGTTCCTTTGGGAAAGACCTTTCTCAGGATGGAGAAACCTCTGAGAGGGTTCAGGAACAGTCTCGATGAGACAGGCCATGCCCATAACACTCACTCACAAAACCTTGGGTTCCTCCTTTTTCTCGTTAGTTGCTCTCAAAGGTTGTTTAGAAGGAGCACAGAGCAGTGTTGTGATATCCTGCCTGTCATTTCAGGCACTGCAGTGAAGGCAAGAGGACGTTCAGCAGCCGCCTGACTCTGGAGAAACATTTACAGGTCATTCACGGTATTAACATGGCAGACCACGCTCAGGACCAGGAGAATCTCTTCGAGAGAGTGAGCATTAAGGTAACGCCGCTCAGACAGAATGTACGTTACAGACTTCCAGAGTAACAGCCCCTCCGCCCGGTGGCTGGGCTGGAGAAACACCTTTGTAGATTACAGCCTGGACCAGCTGGTCGTTCGTTCAATGCTTGGTCAGCGCTGAATTAATGGAACTCTGGCAAGGCAGCGGTCTGGGTCGATCCTGGGGTACGGAGGGGAAAAGCAGCCGGTGTTTCTGCTGCTAATCGCTGTTGAGAGACTCCTACTGGAAGTGGAGTGTTTAAAGTGTTGATCAGGACTGGATTGGATTCCACTAAGCTCCTTCCATGGTCATTTTGTGCTGCATTGTAAATCATGTTTACTAGTCTTGGTCCTGTACTGTGGAGCTCTTTCAGTACAACAGACTTCAGGAGCAACACTGAGCACATCTGCTAGTGATGACGTTTTTAAAAAATCTTTATTTTTCTCTCTTTCACATTCTGGGTCTCTTGTTCTTTCTCCTACTCACTGCTCTGCCCTCACTTTCTCCTCTTACCCTCCTCACTTTCTCTGTGTCTCCTTTGCTCGCTCTTGTCCTCTGGTTCAATCGCGCTGTTCCACTCTCATCATGCGTTTCCCCCCTCCCCTCCTCCCCACTGCCTCCTGCTGCTGCCTCACTCACACGTGCTCTCGCTCTCTGTCCACTCTCATGACTGGTCGCTCCCCTCTCAATCTGGTGCCCACTTGGTCCCACTCCGCACCGGCCTGCTTACGGGTGTGCCCTCGTTGTCTCGCTGGCTTGCACTCTCGATCGCCTTTTTTTGGTCACTTTCCCACCCTCAATGTCTGGCTCACTTGGCCATACTGCCCCCTCACTCTCACACCTCCCCCTCTGCCTGGCCCACTCCCCTTCGCCTTTCTGTGATACTTCCCCCACCCACGCGCCTGTTTGGCATGTCCCTGCCCAATATCATACCGTGACTGCCCGGCTCCCTATTGGATTGGCTCTGTCTGTCTGGCTCACTCATGTGCCCGCTCCCTTGGGTCTGGTTCACTCCTGTGCCCGCTGTTCATCTCTCCTCTCTCTCTCTCTCCTCTCTCTTTCTCTTTCTCCCCTCTCTCTCTCCTCCTTCTCTCTCTCCTCCTTCTCTCTCTCCTCTCTCTCTCTCTCCTCTCTCTCTCTCCTCTCTTCCCTCTTCCCTCTTCCTCTCCCTCCCTCTCTCTCTCCCTCTCTCTCTGTCCGACTCACTGTCTTGTGCTCGGTCTCTCGCTCTCTCCCTGTCTCTCTCTTTCTGTCTGTCTCTCTCGCTCTTTCTTTCTTTCTCTCTCGCTCTCAACAGACGACCATTCGCAAGCGGCCAAGCTCCAGGGACGGGCCGGAGCACTGGGGCTCCGAGGGCGCCAAGACCCGGAAGCTGAACGGGAGCTCTCCTTTCCGGTGCATGAAGTGTGGCCAGACATGCAGCAGCTTCTCCGATTTCCACAAGCACATCGCCCAGCACCGAACCGGCGGCTCGTCGTTTCAGTGCCGTCACTGCGGGCTCTGCTTCGCTGCCCAGCTCTCGTTAAACCGTCACCTCTTCATCGTGCACGGACTGAAGGAGTCCGCGGGACCAAAGGGAACGGAGGACAAGGGAGATCCCGAGTGGATCAAGCTGGAGAGCGGGGTGATTTGCGACGTCTGCGGGAAGCTGTTTGAGAGCGTGCCGTTGTTAAAAACGCACTTTCGGACACACGGAATGGCCTTTATCAAATCCAAACAAAACGGTCTGGATAAGTAAGTGCCCAGAAGCTTACTTTCACAAGGATGTTTTTATTTATATAGTGCCTGGCAGGGTGAATGCCAGAGAGCCCCAAGGTCCCGAGATAGGGAAGGCAAGTCTCCTCGTTTCATTGTCGTCATCTCCCACCCCCCTCCCTCCCTCCCACCTCTTCTTTTGCAGTTCAGCCTTCCTTCTGGGCGACAATCTGAGAGGAGGACGTGGGGGTTTTACTGGAGAGGGAGGTGTGGGTTACCCAGTCTGGTACAGAGCCACAGACCCGGAAGGGACTGAGTCCCGTTCCCAGGCCGTATGGAGTCTGCCCGGTCTCACCCTGGCAGCTGCCCAGTGCAGGATGCCTCTGGGTAAGACCAATCCCCTGTGTTCCTGTCGCCCTCTCCCCCCCCCCCCCCCCCCCCCCCCCGCACCCTGTATCACACATTGAATGGGGTATTTAGTAACCTCTCACCGAGGATAAGGCACTTTGGTCTCTTGAGCCCATTTCTGAACTAATCCTGGAATATTGTTGGTGATACATCCCCTCTATGCCCGAAGGACCACTGGAGAGTGGAGCTGACTGGTCCTCAGTAACCCAGGCGATGGGTTAACAGCCTTGGAGTTTATATTTCCAGACCGTGCACCTTTCACTGTGGATAAGCCCCCACAGCTGAGGTGAGCAGGTTTGGTATTGAATCACCAGTACTCTGCTCCTTCCTACCTTTTACTGTCTCGCTTGACCCAACAACAAGAGCACCCCAGGCAGGGTGGAGCCTGGAGGTAGCTGTTCGTGTGCTCCCTCTTTTTTTTTTCTCCCTCCTTTTTGGGAGTGGGGTGAGATGGGTCGAACGGGGAGCTGGGAGGGCAGGTCCACAGACGTGATTTCAGTGAGGACTGGATCGCGTTCAGCTGCGATGCCCTGTGAGACCACAGCCCGACGTCATCGCTGTGACGGCGCAACAGGAAGGCGTGCAAGGGTCGAAGTGACGTGTTGGGGGGCGCGCGCGCACGCATATCCCCGCGCCCTGGGTCATACGGTCGGGACCGGACCGACTCCCCGGACCCAGGGGGAGAGACGGGTGAGGGAGCTGGGCTGGGGTTCACCTGGTCTGCACTGACAGTGACCACCCAGTGAGGGGCAGCATGCTGAGCTGGACAGACGCGTGAATATTGATGCCTGGAGGTACTGGCAGCACGGGGAGGCAGAGGGCTTGCCAGGAGGGAGGGAGCAGCAGAAATTAATGGTGGCTCAGTGAGGGGATAGAGGTGGCATCTAACAAGATGGCTGTGTTCACGGAGTCAGCTGAGGTGGGGGGAGCGTGTTAGCCGGTCTGTCTTCAGTTTCTGTGCAATGGCAGCGTTGCAAAAGAGACCAGACTCTGCTGCTGGTGACTGTAAGTCTGCTGGAGTTGGGAGGAGATGAGAGAAACTCACATGGAATTCAAGGTGGAGTCCTCCTCGGATGTGTTAGGGGTTTGGTTTGGGCTGGGGCGGGGGGAGGTGAGAGTTTGATGGGCGTTATTTGCAAATGTGCACGCACTAAGCCCATGGGTTGTATGATAAGATTTTGGAATTTGTCAGAAATCTATTCTTTAATGAGCCTGTTTTTTTTTCTCCCTTCTCGCCTCTTGAAGGACACGAATTGTAATTTTTATTTAGAATTTATTTATATATTGAAATTGTAGGCACAGAGATTTAAAAAAAGATTTCTACAGTTTGATTTCTGTGAATCTGAGAGTGAATGTAACAAAAATGCATTAAAATTTTCACAGCTTTGTTAAAAACAGCGTGTTGGCTGCTTGCTTTCTGCGCGTACTCTTGTCTCCCCCCATCACGTTGACCCTCTGAAGAAGGCAGACACGTTTCAACAATTTTACAAAGATTTTGTTACACAGACGCCATCTTTTCACTGATTCTTCAATGTGATGTCTCTCGGTGTGAGTCAACTGCAGACGCCTGTCAACTGTTAATGCAGAGTAAAGCTCCCCCTACACTGTCTACCATCAAACCGTCCCAGGACTGGGACAGCACAGGGTTAGATGCAGAGTTAAACTCCCTCTACACTGTCCCCCCCATCAAACATTCCCAGGACAGGGACAGTACAGACTTAGATACCGAGTAAAGCTCTCTCTACGCTTCTCCCCCCCCCCCCCCCCATCAAACCGTCCCAGGAAAGGGACAGCACAGGGTTAGATACAGAGTAAAGCTCTCTCTACACTGTCCCCCATCAAGAACTCTCAGGTACAGCATGGGGTTAGATGCAGAGTATAGCATTCTCTGTATGCTGTTCCCCCATCATACGCTCCCAGGGACAGGGGATTAGAGACAGGGACAGCACAGGGTTAAATAAGAAAGCTCCCCCCTCTACACACACTTCCTCCCACCCCACCCAAGAAAACAGGCATGGCACATGGTTAGATGCAGAGTAAAATTTTGCAGAATAAATAGGAAATGAGATTGACCTTGGTACAGGGAGTCATGTGACTGAAGGAGAGAAAATGACAGTGTAATGCTGATAGGGAACAGCATAATTCGAGTGATAAATCCTGTTCTCTGCATCTGTGAGTGGGAGTCCCTGAAGGCTGCGTTGCATGTCCAGTGCCAGTGAGTTGGGTGAGGGGAGTGAATGATCACCCGTGTTAACAGAATATCCAGAAGTGGGTGGGAAGATAAGCGGTCGTGATGATACAGAGGTTCTGTCCAGGGATATGGACAGTGGGCCAAAAAATACCTGCCAGCTGGAGTAGGGAACAGGAAAACGGTGAGGTTACAAACTTTGGCAGAAAGAATAGAGGGGCTGAATATTGTTTAAAGGGAGAAAGCGAAAGAATGGAGGGTTTTGAGAATCCAGCACTAAAGCCTAGCATCCAAGTTGACAAAGGGAAATGGAATGTTGCTCTTTATTTGGAAGGGAACGGAGTAGAGCAGATGGGAGATTTTGCGAGAACGATTGACCGCACAATTCAGACCACAGCTGGAATACTCTGACCACATAGACCTTTTATCTGAGGAAAGGTAGATTGCAGGCAGTCGAGTGAAGGTTCACTCGGCTAATCCCGGGTATGGACGGGCCTGTTCTCATTAAGAATCGTAGATCATATAATGATAGAAACTGGACAGTGTGGAAACAGGCCCTTTGGCCCATCGAGTCCACACCGACTGACCAACGAGTAACCCACCCAGACCCATTCCCCTATCCTTCTCACTGATATTTACCCCTGACTAATGCACCTAACCTGCACCCTATGGGATCATTTCCCCATGGCCAATCCATCCTAACCTGCACATCCCTGGGCACTATGGGACAATTTCCCATGGCCAATCCACCCTAACCTGCACATCCCTGGGCACTATGGGACAATTCCCCGTGGCCAATCCACCCTAACCTGCACATCCCTGGGCACTATGGGACAATTTCCCATGGCCAATCCACCCTAACCTGCACATCCCTGGACACTATGGGACAGTTTCCCAGGGCCAATCCACCCTAACCTGCACATCCCTGAGCAGTGGGAGGAGACTGGAGCAGCCGGAGAGTGACCATGTGTACACGGGGGCAGAATGTGCCAACTCCACACAGACCGTTAGCTGAGGGGTGGATTGAATCCCGGTCCCTGGCGTCATAAGGCAGCAGTGCTAACCATTGAGCCACCGTGTTGTCCCAAAATACCGATTCCCTGACCGGGATTAGAATTTGAAAGGATATGACCCCACCTTATCAAAGCACAGGAGATTCCTTGGGGGAATTGACGGGAGGTGTGGAGGAGTTGTATCCCCTTGTGTGGGAGGGTCTTGGATCAGAAGGAATCATCTCCGAATAAGGCGGTCACAACATAGAAGACAAATATGAGGAGGCATTTCTTCTCCATGAGAGTGAAGCCTGGGAATTGTTTGTCTCTGAGGGGGGGGGGAGTGAGAAGTTGGGCTGTTAATTATACTCCGGACTGTGATTGGAGAGACATTGAATTGGGAAGGAGTGAAGGGTTGGCGAGGAAAATGCAGTTGAGGGTTTGTAGATCTGACATAATCTTCTTATTCTATGTATTACAGCTCTTTCCCTTCCTGTCTCGCTCCCTCCCTCTCTCCCTCCCCATTCTTGCTCCTTCCCTCTCTCCCCATTCTCACTTCCCTCCCTCCCTACTCTTGCGCTCCCTCATTCCCACCCTCCCCCTCCCTCCCCACTCTCGCTCCCTCCCTTCCGTCTCGCCTCATTCTCACTCACTCCCTCTCTCCCTCCCTACTCTCGCTCACTCCCTCCCTCTCTTCGTCCCCACTCTCACTCCTTCCCTCCCCACCCTCCCTCCCTTCTCATCTCCACCCTCGCTCCCTCCCTCAACCTCCCCTCGCTCCCTCCCTCAACCTCCCCATCCTCACTCCTTCTGTCCCTCCCCTCGCTCCTTCCCTACCTCCCTCGCTCAATCTCTCCCTCCTTTACATTCCAACCCTCGAGGTAAATGACAACATTAGTCACTTTCTGACAAACAGACTCAATCTGCAAGTTAACCTTGAGAGATCCCTGGGCTAGTGCTCCCAGGTCCCTTTGTATCTTGTCTTTTTGAATTTTCTCACCGTTTAGAAAGTAATCCATGCTTGTATTCTATTTTCCAAAGTGCAAGACCTAGCATTTGCTCACTTATTTCAAAAATATACTTTATTCATAAAATATTTTGGTGGTCTGTGCAGTTGGTCATGCTACACGTACGGAAATATTCCATTTCTTTGCATACAGAGGTCAGAGTTTATCATTGTTATATACAGGTCTGTACATTTTTCAATCATATGCCCATATATTTAGCTGAGGTGTCAGCAGAGCCCAAACGACTGCATGGGCCCCCTGTTAGTCTCAGACAGGCAGATGTTACACGGTGGTCTTTCCCCACCGCGCCTTGGCAGCAGCTGCCCCAAGCTTCAGCGCGTCCCTCAACACGTAGTCCTGGACCTCGGAATGTGCCAGTCTGCAACACTCAGTCGGGGTCAACTCCTTCAGCTGGAAGATCAACAGGTTTCGGACCGCCCAGAGAGCGTCCTTCACCGAGTTGATGATCCTCCAGGCGCAGTTGATGTTCGTCTCGGTGTGCGTCCCGGGGAACAGGCCGTAGAGCACGGAGTCCCACGGAACCTCCCACAAACACCACTGCATTCCTCTCCAGACTTCCTCTGCATAGGCACATTCCAGAAGGAGGTGTGTGACAGTCTCGTCCCCCCCGCAGCCGCTTCGAGGGCAGCGTGCGGTGCAGCTGAGAGTCCGGACGTGCATAAAGGATCTCACAGACAGAGCCCTCCTCACCACCAGCCAAGCCACGTCTTGGTGCTTGTTGGAAAGTTCTGGCGATGAGGCATTCTGCCAAATGGCTTTGACAGTCTGCTCAGGGAACCGCTCGACAGGATCCGCCCTCTCCTTTTCCCGAAGGGTCTCAAGGACACTACGTGCTGACCACTTCCTGATGGACTTGTGGTCTAAGGTGTTTTTCTTCATAAACTTCTCCACGAAGGACAGGTGAACGGTCCAACTACTCAGAACGTTACGCGGCAGCAAGGCCAGGCCCATCCTTCGCAACACCGGGGACAGGTAGAGCCTCAGTACGTAGTGACACTTGGTGTTTGCGTACCGGGGATCCACGCACAGCTTGATGCAGCCACACACAAAGGTGGCCATCAGGGTGAGGGTGGCATTGGGTGTATTTTTTCCCCCGTTGCCCAGATCTTTGTACAGCGAGTCCCTTCGGACCCGGTCCACCTTTGATCTCCATATAAACTGGAAGATGGCCCGGGTGACTGCAGCGTCACAGGTTCTGGGAATAGGCCAGACCTGTGCCACATATAATAGCAATGACAGTACCTCACACCTGATGACCAGGTTTTTTCCCGCGATGGAGAGCGACCGTAGCTTCCATCTGCCCAGTTTCTGCCTCACTTTACTGATACGCTCCTCCCAAGTCTTGGCGCACGCCCCAGCCCCCCCCGAACCAAACACCCAGCATCTTCAGGAGGTCGGTCCTGACGGTGAAGGGGATCGAGGATTGGTCGGCCCAGTTCCCGAAGAGCATGGCCTCGCTCTTGCCTCAGTTTACCTTGGCCCCCGAGGCCTGTTCATTGAATTCCATCAGCCATTTCCTGGATCACTCTCCTAAACTGCCCAGATCCTTCTGCAGCCTCCCCACTTCCTCAGTACTACCTGCCTGTCCACCTAACTTCGTATCATCGGCAAACTTCGCTAGAATGCCCCCAGTCCCTTCATCCAGATCATTAATATATAACATGAACAGCTGCGGCCCCAACACTGAACCCTGCGGGACACCGCTGGTCACCGGCTGCCATTCCGGAAAAGAACCTTTTATCCCAACTCTCTGCCTTCTGTCAGACAGCCAATCCTCAATCCATACCAGTAGCTCACCTCGAACACCATGGGCCCTCACCTTGCTCAGCAGCCTCCCGTGTGGCACCTTACCAAAGGCCTTTTGGAAGTCTAGATAGACCACATCCACTGGTTTTCCCTGGTCTAACCTACTTGTCACCTCTTCAAAGAATTCTAACAGGTTTGTCAGACATGACCTCCCCTTACTAAATCCATGTTGACTTGTTCTAATCCGACCCTGCACTTCCAAGAATTTAGAAATCTCATCCTTATCGATGGATTCTAGAATTTTACCGACAGCTGAGGTTGGGCTAACCAGCCGATCATTTTCCATCTTTTCTCTTGAACAAGGCGGTTACATGTCAGCGATTTTCCAATCACCTCGGACTTTCCCCGACTCCAGTGACTTTTGAAAGATCACAACTAACGCCTCCACTATTTCCTCAGCCACCTCCCTCAGAACTCGAGGATGTAGCCCCACTTCCCTACCCATCCTCGCTCCTTCCCTCCCTCCCTCCCAACCCTCACCCCTTCTCTCCCTCCCTCCCTCCCCACCCTTGCTCCTTCCCTCCCTCCGCACCCTCTCCCTTTCCCTCCCTCCCTCCCCCACCCTCACTCCTTCCTTCCCTCCCTCTCTTGATCATTTCTTCCTTCCAACTCCTTCCTCCCCCACCCCCTGCTCCTTCTTACCCACCCCTCCTCTTCCCTCTCTGCTGTAAATCTCTCTCTCTCACACCCCCCCTGCCTCTCTCTCTCTCAAAGCCCCCCTCTCTCTCTCATACACACCCTCTCTCTCACTCACTCACACACACACACACACACACACCCTCTCTCTCACACTCTCTCTCTCACACACTCTCTCTCTCTCACACACTCCCTCTCTCTCACTCACTCACACACACACACACACACACCCTCTCTCTCACACTCTCTCTCTCTCACACTCTCTCTCTCACACACTCTCTCTCTCACACACTCCCTCTCTCTCTCACACACCCCTCTCTCACACACACTCCCTCTCTCTCTCACACACCCCTCTCTCTCTCACACACTCCCTCTCTCTCACACACTCCCTCTCTCTCACACACTCTCTCTCTCTCACACACTCCCTCTCTCTCACACACTCCCTCTCTCTCTCTCACACACCCCTCTCTCACACACACTCCCTCTCTCTCTCACACACCCCTCTCTCTATCACACACCCCTCTCTCTCTAAACATCCCCCTCTCTTTCTCACACCCCCCTCTCTCTCACACACACTCCCTCTCTCTCTCACACACCCCTCTCTCACACACACTCCCTCTCTCTCTCACACACCCCTCTCTCTTTCTCACACCCCCCTCTTTCTCTCCCTCTCACCACCTCTCTCTCTCTCACACACACCACCTCTCTCTCTCTCATCACTTCTCTCTCTCACCCATCTCTCTTTCACCCCCCCCCTCTCACACACACACACCCTCCCTCTCTCTCTTTCTCACCCCCCCCCACACTGTGTGTCTCTCTTTCTCTCTCTCACACCTCCCTCTCCCGTCTCTCTCTCACCCCCCTCCCCCGTCTCTTTCACCCCACTCTCTTTCTCTCTCTCTCTCCCCCCACCCCCTCTCTCTCCCACCCCCCATCTCTCTCTCACCACCCTCTCACTCTCTCACCCCCATCTCTCTCTCACCTCCCTCTCACTCTCTCACACCCCACTTCTCTCTCTCTCTCACCCCCTCTCTCTCCCACCCTCTCTCTCACCCCTTCTCTCTCTCCACCCCTTTGTCTCTCTCTCTCTCTCTCTCTCATCTCTCCTCTCACTCTCACCCCTCTCTCTCTCCCCCCCTCTCTCTCTCATCCTCTCTCTCTCTCTCTCTCTCTCATCCCCCACTCTCTCTCTCACACCCTCTCTCTCTCTCTCTCTCTCTCTCTCTCCCCCACCCCCTCCATCCCTCTCTCACACACCCTCTCTCTCCCCCTCCTCTCTACCCCCACCCCTCTCTCTCTCCCCCCTTCTCTCTCTCTCTCACCCCTCTCTCTCTCTCTCACTCCCCTCACTCTCTCTCTCTCACATCCCCCTCTCTCTCACACACACCCCACACTCACTCTCTCTCCCCCCCCCCCTCACATCCCCCTCTCTCTCACACACACCCCTCACTCTCTCTCTCCCCCCTCTCTCTCACACACACCCCTCACTCTCTCTCTCCCCCCTCTCTCACACACACCCTCTCTCTCTCTCATCCTCCCCCTCACCCTCCCCCCATCCCCCTCTCTCTCATCCCCTCTCTCATCCCCCCTCTCTCTCTCTCACACCCTCTCCCTCTCTCTCACCCCCACCCCTCTCTCACCCCCTCCCTCTCTCGCCTTCCCTCTCGCTCGCCCTCACACCACACCTCTCTCTTTCACCCCCCCTCTCTCACACACATACTCTCTCTCTCGCACACACACACACCCTCTCTATATCTCTCTTTCTCTCTCACACATCCTCTCTCTCTCACACACACACCCTCTCTCACACACACACACTCTCTCTCTTAACCCCTCTCTCACGCACCCTCTCCCCCCCTCCTCATCCCCCCACTCCTCTCTCTCTCGCCCCTTCTCTCTCACCCCTCACTCTCTCTCTCTCACTCCCCTCACTCTCTCTCATCCCCCTCCCTCTCACACACACCCCACACTCTCTCTCACATCCCCCTCTCTCACACACACACCCCTCACTCTCTCACCCCCTCCCCTCTCTCTCACATCCCCTCTCTCTGTCTCTCTCACCTCCCCACCCCCTCTCTCACTCACCCTCTCTCACCCCTCTCTCTGTCTCATCCCCCCTCTCTCTCTCTGCCCCCTCATCCCCTCTCTATCTCTCTCTCATCCCCCCCTCACACTCACCACCTCTCTCTCATCCTCCCCCTCACTCTCAACCCCCTCTCCCTCCCTCTCACCCCCACCCCCCTCTCTTACCCCCTCTCTCACCTCTCCTTTCTCACCCCTCCTCCCCTCTCTCTCACCCCTCTCCCTCTCTCACCTCCCCTCTCGCTCTCCCTCACACCACACCTCTCTCTCTCTCACACCCCTCTCTCTCTCTTTCTCTCACACCCCCCTCTCTCTCTCTCACATAAACACACCCCTCTCCCTCTCTCACCTCCCCTCTCGCTCTCCCTCACACCACACCTCTCTCTCTCTCACACCCCTCTCTCTCTCTTTCTCTCACACCCCCTCTCTCTCTCTCACATAAACACACCCCTCTCTCTCTCTCTCACACACACCCCTCTCTCTCTCTTTCTCTCACCCCTCTCTCTCTTTCTCTCACACATCCCTCTCTCCCTCTCTCACACACACACTCTCTCTCACTCCCCCTCTCTCTCTCACACACACCCCCCCCATCTCTCTATCTCTCACACCCCTCTCTCTCACACCTCCCTCTCTCTCACACACACGCCCCCTCTCTCTCTCTCCCTCTCACACACCCCTCTCTCTCTCACACACACCTCTGTCTCTCTGTCTCTCTCTCTCTCTCACACACACACCCCACTCTCTCTCACACCCCTCTCTCTCACACACCCCACTCTCTTTCACACACACCCCTCTCTCTCACTCACACCCCCTCTCTCTCATACACACACACCCCTCTCTCTCACACACACACACCTCTCTCTCTCTCTCACCCCCTCTCTCTCACACCTCCCTCTCTCTCACACACACTCCCCTCTCTCTCTCACACACACCTCTCTCTCTCTCACACCCCTCTCTCTCGCACACATCCCCTCGCTCTCTCTCTCTCACCCCTCCCTCACACACACACCCCTCTCTCTCTCTTACAAACACACCCCTCTCTCTCACACCCCTCTCTCACACACCCCTCTCTCTCTCTCTCAGCCCCCTCTCTCTTTCACCCCCCCTCTCTCTCACTCCCATTTTTCTCTCTCTCTCTCACACGCCCCTCTCTTTCACACACACACCCCTCTCTCTCACACACCCCCACTCTCTCTCTCACACTCCCCTCTCTTTCTCTCTCACATACACCCCTCTCTCTCACACACCCCTCTCTCTCACACACACCCCCCTCTATCTCTCTCACTCTCTCTCACACTTCCCTCTCTCTCTCACACACACCCCCTCACTCTCTCTCACACACCCCCCTCTCTCTCTCCCTTACACCCCACTCCCTCTCTCTCTCTCTCTCTCACCCCCTCACTCACTCTCTCTCTCTCACACACACACACACACACACACACACACACACATCCCTCTCTCTTTCTCGCACCCCTCTCTTTCTCTCTCTCTCACTCCCCCCTCTCTCTCATACCCCTCTCTCTCTCACACACACACCCCTTTCTCTCTCTCTTTCTCTCCCTCCCCCCCCTCTCTCACACCCCTCTCTCTCACACCCCCCTCACTCTCTCTCTCTCACACACCCCCCTCTCTCACCCCGCCCCCTCCCTCTCTCTCTCTCTCTCTCTCTCACTCACACCCCCCTCTCTCTCTCTCTCTCTCTCTCTCACTCACACCCCCCTCTCTCTCTCTCTCTCTCTCTCACTCACCCCCCTCTCTCTCTCTCTCTCACATCTCCCCTCTCTTCTTCTCACCCCCCCCTCTCTCTCTCTCTCACTCACCCCCCTCTCTCTCTCACGCACCCCCCCCTCTCTCTCTCACACCCCCCTCTTTCTCCCCCTCACACCACACACACACACACACACACACACACACCCCTTTCTCTCTCTCTCTTCTCTCTCTCCCCCCCCTCTCTCTCTCACACCCCTCTCTCTCTCTCACAGCCCCCCTCCCTCTCTCTCTCACACCCCTCTCTCTCTCTCACAGCCCCCCTCCCTCTCTCTCTCACACCCCTCTCTCTCTCTCTCACAGCCCCCCTCCCTCTCTCTCTCACACCCACCTCCCTCCCTCTCTCTCTCTCACACGCCCCCCCTTCTCTCTCTCTCTCTCTCTCACACACACACCCCTCCCTCTCTCTCTCACTCACTCACCCCCCCTCTCTCTCACATCCCCCCTCTCTCTCTCACACCTCTCTCTCTCTTACACCCGCCCCTCTCTCTCTCACACACACACCCCTTTCTCTCTCTCTTTCTCTCTCTCCCTCTCCCTCTCTCTCTCTCTCACACCCCCTCCCTCTCTCTCTCTCACTCACTCCCCTCTCTCTCTCTCTCTCTCACACACCCCTCTCTCTCTCTCTCACGCACCCCCCCCTCTCTCTCACACCCCCATCCCTCTCTCTCTCTCTCTCTCTCTCACACACCCCCCTCTCTCTCTCTCTCACCCCCTCACTCTCTCACACCCCCCTCTCTCTCTCACACACACACCCCACTCTCTCACACCCCTCTCTCTCTCACACCCCTCCTCTCCCTCACACCCCTCTCTCTCTCTCTCTCACACACCCCTCCTCTCTCTCTCTCACACACACACCCCCCTTTCTCTCTCTCTCTATCACCTCTCTCTCTCTCTCTCAGCCCCCCTCTTTTACTCTCACACCCCTCTCTCTCTCTCTCTCTCACACACCCCCCCCTCTCTCTCTCTCTCACCCCCTCACTCTCTCACACCCCCCTCTCTCTCTCACACACACACCCCACTCTCTCACACCCCTCTCTCTCTCACCCCCTCCTCTCCCTCACACCCCTCTCTCTCTCTCTCTCTCTCTCACACACACCCCTCCTCTCTCTCTCTCACACACACACCCCCCTTTCTCTCTCTCTCTATCACCTATCTCTCTCTCTCTCAGCCCCCCTCTTTTACTCACATACCCCTCTCTCTCTCTCACACCCCTCTCTCTCTCTCTCACCTCCCCCCTCTCTCTCACACCCCTCTCTCTCTCACACCCCTCTCTCTCTTTCTCTCTCTCTCTCACTCCTCTCTCTCTGTCTTACACCCCCCTCTCTGTCACACACACCCCTTTCTCTCTTTCTCTCTCTCTCTCCCCCCCTCACCTCTCTCTCACACCACCCCCCCTCTCTCTCACACACCCTCCTTCTCTCTCTCTCTCACAGCCCCCCTCTCTCTCTCTCACCCCCCCTTCTCTCTCTCTCTCTCACACACCCCCCTCTCTCTCTCTCTCACCCCCCTCTCTTCTCACCCCCCCGTCTCTCTCTCTCACTCCCCCTCTCTCTCTCACCCCCTCTCTCTCTCTCACACCCCCATCTCTCTCTCTCTCTCACCCTCCCCTCTCTCTCTCTCTCTCTCACCCCCCTTCTCTCTCTCTCTCTCTCACACACACCCCTCTCTCTCTCACCCCCCCTCTCTTCTCACCCCCCCTCTCTCTCTCCGTCTCTCTCTCTCACTCCCCCTCTCTCTCTCACTCCCCCTCTCTCTCTCACACCCCCATCTCTCTCTCTTTCTCACCCTCCCCTCTCTCTCTCTCTCTCTCTGTCTCAGCCCCCCTCTCTCTCTCTCACACCCCCTTCTCTCTCCCCTCTCTCTCTCACACACACTCACCCCCCTCTCTCTCTCTCACTGCCCCTCTCTCTTTCATACCCCCCCTTCTCTCTCTCTCACACCCCTCTCTCTCTCTCTCTCTCTTTCTCACTCCCCCCGTCTCACACCACCCCTCTCTCTCTCACACACACATACCCCCACCCTCTCTCTCTCACACACCCCTCTCTCTCTCTCACACCCCCCTCTCTCTCTCTTTCTCACTCCCCCGTCTCACACCACCCCTCTCTCTCTCTCACACCCCCCTTCTCTCTCTCTCTCACCCCCCCCCTCTCTCAACCCCCCCTCTCTCTCACCCCCTCTCTCTCTCTCACTTCCCCCCTCTCTCTCTCACACCCCCCTCTCTCTCTCTCTCTCACACCCCCTCTCTCTCACACACCCCTCTCTATCTCACCCCCCCTCTCTCTCTCACACCCCTCTCTCTCTCTCACACCCCCTCTCTATCTCACCCCTCTCTCTCTCTCTCACACCCCCCCTCTCTCTCTCACACCCCCTCTCTCTCACACCCCCTCTCTCTCTCTCACACCCCCCCTCTCTCTCACACCCCTCTCTCTCTCACTCCCCCCCTCCTCTCTCACTCCCCCCTCTCTCACCCCCCCCCCCCCTCTCTCTCTGTGATTTATTCCCTCTCCCATCCTGTTGCTGTCTGTTATTATATCCGGCTTGGCCATGAGAACGGACTCGGTGTTAGAGTTTGTACCTGTCACAGCAGACAATGATTACCCAGACAGCTCCCAGCGGGAGGAAACGCCGGACTGTGTTAATGATTTCCTTGTCTTGCTTTATGGATATTTGAAGTAAATGTCTGTCTCTGGCAACTCCCCCCTCAGCCGCGGCGTCCTCCTCTCACCTTCCTCTGATACCATTTCTCTTGTTGTTCCAGACAGCTCCTGATATCTCTGTGCTCCTCCGTCCCTCTTGGCAAAGAGGCCGCTCAGCCCTTTCAGTCTGTGCTGGGCATTGAGCATCTATCTGCTCTAATTGCGATTGCATTCGATCTATTTTCTGTTAGAGCATTTCAGGTGATCACCTCAATGCTGTTTAAATGCTGTGGTAGTACCACAACACCCGAGCTACCCATGACACTCTGGCCTAAAAAAACCTTCTTCCTCAAATCCTATCCTTCCAGCCCCTTTACCTTTAATTGATTCCCCTGGCTCTTCACCCTTTCATTAAGGGGAAATTTTTCCTCTCATCTGAGGCCCTCAGTCACTTCGCCGCCCGATCTCCCCTCAGCCGTCACTGCTGTTGTGGAAACAGCCCCAGCTTTATCGAAACGCAAACAGAAATCCCAGGAAAAGCTCAACTGTGGAGAGAAAGCACATTTTGCAGCATAGAGATGTTTAGCACGGAAACAGACCCTTCGTTCTAACTTGGCCAGGCCGACCAGATATCCTAAATTCATCTAGCTCCCATTTACCAGCACCTGGCCCATATCCCCCCAAACCCTTCCTATTCATGTCCCCATCCAAATGCCTCTTAAATGTTGTCATTGTACCAGCCTCCACCACTTCCTCTGGCAGCTCATTCCATACACGTACCACCCTCTGTGTGAAAAAGTTGCCCCTTAGGTCTCTTTTATATCTTTCCCCTCTCACTCTAAACCTATGCCCCTCTAGTTCTGCACTCCCCCATCCCAGGGCAAAGACCTTGTCCATTTACTCTATCCATGCCCCTCATGATTTTATAAACCTCCATAAGGTCACCCCCCCAGCCTCCGACATTCCAGGGAAAACAGCCCCAAGTGGTGCTGGGAAAGTACAGCAAGTCAGGCAGCATCCGAGGGAACAGGAAAATCGACGTTCCGGGCATAAGCCCTTCTTCAGGAATGAGGAGAGTGTGCCAAGCAGGCTAAGATAAAAGGTGGGGAGGAGGGACTTGGGGGAGGGGCGTTGGGAATGCGATAGGTGGAAGGAGGTTAAGGTGAGGGGGTGGGGGCGGAGAGGTCGAGGTCAAAGAAGATTGCAGGTCAAGAAGGCGGTGCTGAGTCCGAGGGTTGGGACTGAGACAAGGTGGGGGGAGGGGAAATGAGAAAGCTGGAGAAATCTGAGTTCATCCCTTGTGGTTGGAGGGTTCCCATGCGGAAGATGAGGCGCTCTTCCTCCAGGCGTCGTGTTGCCATGGTCTGGCGATGGAAGAGGCCAAGGACCTGCATGTCCAAGGGGGAGTGGGAGGGAGAGTTAAAGTGTTGAGCCACGGGGTGGTTGGGTTGGTTGGTGCGGGTGTCCCAGAGGTGTTCTCTGAAACGTTCCACAAGTAGGCGGCCTGTCTCCCCAATATAGAGGAGGCCACATCGGGTGCTGCGGCTGCAATAGATGATGTGTGTGGAGGTACAGGTGAACTTGTGGCGGATATGGAAGGATCCCTTGGGGCCTTGGAGGGAAGTGAGGGAGGAGGTGTGGGCGCAAGTTTTGCATTTCCTGCGGTTGCAGGGGAAGGTGCCGGGAGTGGAGGTTGGGTTGATGGGGGGTGTGGATCTGACGAGGGAGTCGCGGAGGGAGTGGTCTTTCCGGAACCCTGATAGGGGAGGGGAGGGAAATATATCCCTGGTGGTGGGGTCTGTTTGGAGGTGGTGGAAATGACGAAGGATGATACGATGTATCTGGAGGTTGGTGGGGTGGTAGGTGAGGACCAGTGAGGTTCTGTCCTGGTGGAGGTTGGAGGGGTGGGGTTCAAGGGCAGAGGAGTGGGAAGTGGAGGAGATGCGGTGGAGGGCATCGTCAACCACTTCTGAGGGGAAATTGCGGTCTTTGAAGAAGGAGGCCATCTGGGCTGTACGGTATTGGAACTGGTCCTCCTGGGAGCAGATGCGGCGGAGGCGAAGGAATTGGGAATATGGGATGGCGTTTTTACAGGGGGCAGGGTGGGAGGAGGTGTAATCTAGGTAGCTGTGGGAGTTGGTCGGTTTATAGTAAATGTCCATATTGAGTCGGTCGCCCGAGATAGAAATGGAGAGGTCTAGGAAGGGGAGGGAGGAGTCTGAGACGGTCCAGGTGAATTTAAGGTCGGGGTGGAAGGTGTTAGTAAAGTGGATGAACCGTTCAACTTCCTCGTGGGAGCACGAGGCAGCGCCGATACAGTCATCGATGTAGCGGAAGAAAAGGTGGGGGGTGGTGGTGCCAGTGTAGCTGCGGAAGAGCAGTCCTCACTTTCTCCGCGTTGAGTATTCATCCCACTTAGCCCGACACGACAGCACAGTTGTGAAGAGGAACAAGTATTTTTTTGCTCGCGTTTCCCTAGTTGATTGGTGATCTTTCTCTGTATAAACCCTTCCCCAACAAAAACACAAAAAAAATAAACAAAATGCTGTTTAACAGGTCAATCCACTCACCAACAGAACGGGTTATTGAATTACTTGCTCCTCCCTCATGTACAACAAGTCTTTTATTTTAAAATGTATGTATCAAATTTGATCAACTTCTTTAGTTCGGCCACGTTATTGCGCGCAATTCTGCTCACCACCCGACCAGGAGGACGTGCGTGCTTTGGAGAGGATATTTGCCAGGACCATTGCCTGGTCTCCACGGTTTTAGTTATGAGGAGAGGTTGAGTGAGCCCAGATTGTATCCCCTGGAAAGATGGAAGCTGAAGAATGGAGGTCAACAAAATTATGAGAGGTGTGGATAGGGTGGATACTCAAGGGCTTTTGTCCCAAGGTGAGGGTGAAAGTGAGGGCTGCAGATGCTGGGGTCGAGAGTGTGTGGTGCTGGGGAAGCGCAGCCGGTCAGGCAGCATCCAAGGGCAGGAGAATCGACATTTCGGACAGGCGCAGGTTCAAGGTGGGGGGAGCTTTTTCACAGAGAGTGCTGGGTCCCTCGACTGCTGTGCCAATGGAGGTGGTGGGAGCTGGTGCGTTAGCAGCGTTTAAGGTGTATCTTGTGAACAGGGGGTGAACAGAGGGACCGACACCGCACGTGGGCATTAAGCAGCGGGTCTAAATAAGGATTATAATTTGCGCTGGTCATAGAGTCATAGAGATGTACAGCATGGAAACAGGCCCTTCGGTCCAACCCGTCCATGCTGATCAGATATCCCAACCCAATCTAGTCCCAGCTGCCAGCACCCGGCCCATATCCCTCCAAACCCTTCCTATTCATATACCCATCCAGATGCCTCTTAAATGTTGCAATTGTACCAGCCTTCACCACTTCCTCTGGCAGCTCATTCCATACACGTACCACCCTCTGTGTGAAAAAATTGCCCCTTATATCTTTCCCCTCTCACCATAAACCTATGCCCCTCTAGTTCTGGACTCCCCGACCCCAGGGAAAAGACTTTGCCTAATTACCCTATCCACGCCCCTCATAATTTTGTAAACCTTTATAAGGTCACCCCTCAGCCTCCGACACTCCAGGGAAAACAGCCCCAGCCTGTTCAGCCTCTCCCTATAGCTCAAATCCTCCAACCTTGGCAACATCCTTGTAAATCTTTTCTGAACCCTTTCAAGTTTCACAACATCTTTCCGATAGGAAGGAGACCAGAATTGCACACAATATTCCAACAGTGGCCTAACCAATGTCTTGTACAGCCACAACATGACCTCCCAACGCCTGTACTCAATACTCTGACCAATAAAGGAAGGCATACCAAACGCTGCCTTCACTATCCTATCTACCTGTGACTCCACTTTCAAAGAGAAAGTTAAAATCCCCTACCATAACCACCCTATTATTCTTACAGATAACTGAGATCTCCTTGCAAGTTTGTTTCTCAATTTCCCTCTGACTATTGAGGGGTCTATAATACAATCTTAATAAGGTGATCATCCCTTTCTTATTTCTCAGTTTCACCCAAATAACTTCCCTGGATGTATTTCTGGGAATATCCTCCCTGAGCACAGCTGTAATGCTATCCCTTATCAAAAATGCCCAAAATATCAACTCAAAAATCTGGGTCCGTGACCTAGATGACACCTTTGTCATCACAAAACGAAACAAGACATTTAACATAATCAACAACACCCTCACAGGCATAAAGTTCACCAAGGAGCAAGAAACCGACAACAAACTCGCATTCCTGGACGTCACAATCGAAAGAAAGGACAAGGGAGAACTACAAACCTGCATATACAGAAAACCGACAAACACTGACCAAATACTTAACTACACCAGCAACCATCCCAACACACACAAACGAAGCTGTGTCAGAACAGGATTCCAACGAGCCACCCCACACTGCAGCACAGACGGACTTTGCAAAACAGAGGAGAACCACCTATACAACATATTCAAGAAGAATGGATACTCAAAACACGCAGTGCACAGATTCCTCAGGAACAAACCACAACAAGCAGACCAAACACAGCCAGAAACCCGAACCACCTTACCGTATATCAAAGAAGTCTCAGAAATGACAGCCAGACTACTGAGATCCCTCGGAATCCTAGTAGCACACAAACCCACCAACACTCTCAAACAAAAACTAATAAACTTAAAGGTTTACAACCCATGGACAAAACCAAAGTCATCTACAAGATTCCATGAAAGGTCTGCCACAAACACTACGTAGGACAAACAGGAAGAAAGTTAGCCACCAGGATACACGAACACCAGCTAGCCACAAAAAGACACGGCCCTCTCTCCCTCGGAGCCCTACACACGGATGAAAAAAAAACCATTTCAACTGGGCCAACACAGCTATCCTGGGACAGGCAAAGCAAAGACATGCCAGAGAATTCCTAGAGGCCTGGCACTCCAACCACAACGCCATAAACAAACACATAGATCTAGATGCCATCTATCAACCCCTCAGAAAACAAACAGGAAATGACATCACCACAAACCCCAGGAACCCCATCCTGGAGAAAGATATAAATAGAAAGCAAGAGACAACAGCTTCGCTTCACTTGGAGGTCACCACTGATGATGTTACCTAGCCAGGTAATGAAACGTCTGGATATCACACCTACAGCTCAGCGAGCAAACCTACATCCTAAAAATGCCTCACCCCCCCTCCTCTCTTGCCTCCCTTTCTCTCCTTCCTGTAGCATTTGTATCCTGGAACATTAAGCTGCCAGTCCTGCCCATCCCTGAGCCCTGTTTCTGTAATTGCTATGATATCCCAGTCCCATGTTCCTAACAATGCCCTGAGTTCATCTGCCTTCCCTGTTCGGCCCCTGGCATTGAAATAAATGCAGTTTAATTTATTAGTCCTACCTTGTCCCTGCCTGCCCTGACTGTTTGACTCACTTCTGTTCTCAGTCTCAGATTGATCTCTTTCCTCACTATCTCCCTGGGTCCCACCCCCCCATGTTACTAGTTTAAATCCTCCCGAGCAGCTCTAGCAAATCTCTCCGCCAGTATATTAGTCCCCTTCCAATTTAGGTCCAATCCGTCCTTCTTGTACAGGTCACTTCTACCCCAAAAGAGCTTCCAATGATCCAAAAATGTAAATCCTTCTCCCATACACCAGCTCCTCAGCCATGCATTCATCTGCTCTATCCTCCTATTCCTGCCCTCACTAGCTCATCACACTGGGAGTAATCCAGATATTACTAATCTCGAGGACCTCCTTTTTAAATTCCTGCCTAACTCTGTAATCTCCCTTCAGAATCTCAACCTTTTCTCTTCCTATGTTATTGGTTCCAATGTGGACAATGACCTCCTGCTGGCCCCTCTCCCCCGTGAGAACATTCTGCACCCTCTGAGACATCCTTGATCCTAGCACCAGGGAAGCAACACACCATTCTGCTTTTTCGCTGCTGGCCACAGAAACATCTGTCTGTACCTCGGACTACAGAATCCCCTAACACAATTGATCTCTTGGAATGCAATGTGCCTCTCGTTGCATTAGAGCCAGTCTCAATACCAGAAACTTGGCCGATCGTGCTACGTTCCCCTGAGGATCCATTACCCCCTACATTTTCCAAAACGGCATACCTGTTTGAAATGGGGATAGCCACAAAAGGCTCCCTACCTCTCTCACCCTTCCTGGAGTTACCCCATCTCTGTGACTGTATCTGAGACTTTCCCCCCTTCCTATAACTGCCATCCATCACTTACTGTTGCTGTTGCAAATTCCTCATCGCTTCTATCTGTCTCTTCAACCAATCCATTCAATCTGATAAGATTCGCATCCACCAGCATTTGTGGCAGATATAATCCGCAGTAACCCTTAAACTCTCTTTAAACTTCCACATCTGACAAGAAGTACATCTCACTCCAAAGGCTATTTTTGCTCCTTCACAAACTACAGACCCAGAAAATAACACCGTCTTTATTCCTCTACAAAACCCTGGTCAGAGGCTGGATGAGTAACTCACCTCCTGACTCCCCCCAAAGCCTGTCCCACCATCTCCCAGGCACAACTCGGGACCGTGATGGTGCCCTGCAGCCCTCTGGGTATTCCAGGTTCTTCCCACGATGTGTAGATTACATGGATTGGCCGTGCTAAATTGCCCGTAGTGTCCAGGGATGTGCAGGTTAGGTGGATGAGCCATGAGAAATGCAGGGTTACCGGGATAGGGTAGGATGTTGTTTGGAGGGTTGTTGTGGACTTGATGGGCCGAATGGTCGGTTTCCACACTGCAGGGATTGTATGATTCTGTCACCTCCAGTTAGATCCCCTCTGAGCTGCCCACGTTCCTGACTTGGAAATGGAAGTGGCTGTTCATTCAGTGTCACTGGGTCAAATTCCTGGGAGTCCCTCCTTACTGGCTGTGCCTGGGGTGTCCCTACAGCCCATGTGAGGTGGAAGACCTGATAAAATGGCGCACTTAGAACAACCTAGCTCTCAATGCCGGCAAAACCAAGGAACTCATTATTGACTTTTGGTGCCCACCTACACATTAACAGCACAGAGATGGAACGAGTGGAGAGTGTCAAGCTCCTGGGAGTGCTCATCCACAACAAGCTTTCTTGGACTCTTCATGTGGACGCACTGGTTACAAAGGCCCAACAATGTCTCTTCTTCCACAGGCAACTGAGGACATTTGGCATGATGGCAAATACCCTCGCCAATTTTTATAGGTGCGCCATCCAGACTGTACCACTCAAGATCGGAGACGGTTACAGAGAGTGGTGAATTCGGCCTGGACAATCACAAAGGCCTCCCTCCCATCTACAGAATCCATCTCCCAGGCCCCCGCTGTCAGGGAAAGGCTGCCAGTATTCTCAAAGATCCATCCCACCCTGGCAATGTTTCCCTACAAACTCTCCCATCGGGGAGACGGTACAGAACCCTGAACACACGCACCAGTCGGTTTCACAACCATTTCAACCCTGCTGTTGTTAGAATACTGAATGGACTCTCAAACTCTTCACATTCCCCTGTCCCTGTGATTTATTTTTGCCGCTGTTTCCCGATTATTTACTTATCTGTGTGACTTCACTCTGTGATCTGCCTGTACTGCTGGCAAGATAAAGCTTTTCACTGTCCCTGGTACACAGGACATTAAGTTCAATTCGATCTCAAGGCCATTTTGGAGGCCATATTCCCTTCAAAATTTTATCTGATTCTATAAGATCCTCCCTCATTCCTCCAGATTCCAATGAATATAATCCCAGTCTCTCCTCATAAGCCAATCCCCTCAACTCCAGAATCAACCCAGAACCTCCTCCATGGCCCAGTACATTGTTTCTCAGGGAGGGGAGACTGAAACTGTACACAGTACCCCAGGGTGTGGTCCCACCAGCTCCCTGTACAACTACAACATAACCTCCCTGCTTTTAATCTCAATCCCATTATCGATGAAGGACAAGATTCCATTTGCCTCCCTCATTACCTGTGGTACCTGCAAACTAACCCTCTGTGATCCATGTACAAGGACACCCAGATCCCTCTACATAGCAACATGCTGCAATCTTTTACCATTCAAGCAATCACCTTTTTACTGATACTCTGACCAAAATGGGTGACTCCCCGTTTATTAACACAGTAATTCCAACTGCCCACTCACTCAACATATCTCTGTGTTCGTCTGCAAAGTTTCACAGGCCTCTGCACGCTTTCCCCCGGCCACTCATCTTAGTGTCATCCGCAAACTTTGACGCACTACACATGGTCCTTAACTCCATCGACGTGAACGGTGAATAATTGCGGTCCTCGCACTGATCCCTGAGGCACCCCACTAGTAACTGATTGCCAACCAGAGTAGCTCTCATTTAACCCCACTCTTCACTTCCTGTCAGTCAACCAATCCTGATGAAGGGCTCCTGCCCGAAACGTCGATTCTCCTGCTCCTTGGGTGCTGCCTGGCCTGCTGTGCTTTTCCAGCAATACACTCTCAACTCAATCCCCTATCCACGTTACACATGCATCCTTATCTTAGGCAGCATCCCCTTGTGAGGCACCTTTTGGGAAATCTAGGTACACCACATCTACTGGGTCCCCGTTGTCCACCTTCTTATAATATCTTCACAGAATTCCAAAAGATTTGTGAAGCAGGACTTGCCCTTTGTGAACCCATGCTATATCCGTACAACGGGACAATTTCAATCAAGATGCCTTGCTAGTCTTCCTTGATAATAGACTCAAACATCTTCCCCACTATAGAAGTTAAGCTTGTGGGCGGCACGGTGGCACAGTGGTTAGCCCTGCTGCCTCACAGCGCCTGAGACCCAGGTTCAATTCCCGCCTCAGGCGACTGACTGTGTGGAGTTTGCACGTTCTCCCCGTGTCTGCGTGGGTTTCCTCCGGGTGCTCCGGTTTCCTCCCACAGTCCAAAGATGTGCGGGTCAGGTGAATTGGCCGTGCTAAATTGCCCGTAGCGTTAGGTAAGGGGTAAAGGTAGGGCTATGGGTGGGTTTCGCTTTGGCGGGTCGGTGTGGACTTGTTGGGCCGAAGGGCCTGTTTCCACACTGTAAGTAATCTAATTCTAACCGGTCTCGGATTCCCTCCCTGTTTAAACACTGACGCCACATTTGCTGTTTTCCAATCTGCTGGGACAGCATTTACTGATTCAAACCTCAGAAAATTCAACAGCACATTGAGAAATGTAGGAATATGCACCAGGTTAATGGTTGCTTTCAATTATCCACATTTTGCAATGAGGGAGGAGTTACAATCAGATCACAGCCACCCACAGACATACACACACCCTACAGAGTCAGTCAGGAGGGTAGAACACACATTAAATCCTCACCGCTGCGTCTCTCAGGGTCAGTTGGACTGAAGAGAAATCCAAGATCTCGGGAGAGGGCAAAATGTGGGTCTGTCTGTTCATCACTCACTTCCTCCTCCTCGTATCTTCCACCACTGAACATCGTAAGTGTCTCGAATTTTAATTTTCTGGGAGACGTTGAAATGGTGTTGGTTGTAGCTGTCAGACTGGTACAGGGAGCAAGGTGCCTGGGACATGGTGAACCTGTCACACAGGGCTGATTATTTTCAACTTAAAGCCTGACTGAAATCTCAGGAGTCTACTCATCCCCTCGGGAAAGTTCGGACTGGGGAATGGTATCTGTTTTACGCCCAGTGTGGATTCAGTTGACTGATTAACAGGAAGCTGTTTTAAGACAGAAAAACTGGAGAAACTCAACAAGGCTAAAACATCTGTGCACAGAGAGAGAGAGTGAGAGAGAAAAAAGAGAAAGAAAACTTCAAGAGTTTAACATTTCGAGTCTGACCGGACTCTCGTTCAGGAATGAGAAGGGAGGTACTTACGAGGTGTGTTTACTACAGACCGAGAAGGGAAAGATTGCTGGGGGGGGTGGGGGAGACGTAGCAAAAATCTGAAGAGTTTTCCTTTTTAGATCAGGAAGTGGAATCCGAAATGATTTCGCCAAACTCCACACTCTAATAGAATCACCACCTGCACTCTGTAAAGTGATAGAGTTTTTCACAGGGTGCAGAGAGGACCTTCAGCCCACTATCTCCTCCTATCCACTTTCCCAGGAATTTACCCATAGCCTTGTACGTTCAAGTGCTCATCTTATTCAGTGACTTGAGGGTTTCAGCCTCAGCCAAATTTTCTGGCAGTGAGTTCCATATTCCCATCGCCCTGAAGGTAAAAGATTGATTCCTCAAATCCCCTCTAAATCTCCTGCCCCTCCACATTTAAATCCTCCCTCTCCTGATCGATGCTCTCCGTAATTATTTTGCACCTCAGTCAGGTCTCCCTCAGTTCTCGCTTGCTCTGTGGAGGACAACGCCAGCCTAGTTGGTGTCCGAACGATTCCAGCCCAGGTGAACCAGCACTAATATCAAAGGCTTTCCTACAGGGAGTCACGTACCGCTGTCAGTGGGGACCACTACTTTAGTGGCAACTCCACTTCAAAGTGCACAGCAGAAAATCCAGGCTGAGAATCTCAGTTTCAAAGTGTCGGAGGGTCAGTGCTGAGGGAGTGGGCACTGTCGGAGGGTCAGTGCTGAGGGAGTGGGCACTGTCGGAGGGTCAGTGCTGAGGGAGTGGGCACTGTCGGAGGGTCAGTGCTGAGGGAGTGGGCACTGACGGAGAGTCAGTGCTGAGGGAGTGGGCACTGTCAGAGGGTCAGTGATGAGGGAATGGGCACTGTCGGAGGGTCAGTGCTGAGGGAGTGCTGCACTGTCAGAGGGTCAGTGCTGAGCGAGTGGGCACTTTCGGAGGGTCAGTGCTGAGAGAGTGGGCACTGACGGAGGGTCAGCACTGAGGGAGTGGGCACTGTCGGAGGGTCAGTGCTGAGGGAGTGGGCACTGTCAGAGGGTCAGCACAGAGGGAGTGCCGCACTGTCAGAGGGTCAGTGATGAGGGAGTGGGCACTGACGGAGAGTCAGTGCTGAGGGAGTGGGCACTGTCGGAGGGTCAGTGCTGAGGAAGTGGGCACTGTCAGAGGGTCAGTGATGAGGGAGTGGGCATTGTCGGAGGGTCAGTGCTGAGGGAATGGGCACTGTCAGAGGGTCAGTGCTGAGGGAGTGGGCACTGTCAGACGGTCAGTGCTGAGGGAGTGGGCACTGTCAGAGGGTCAGTGCTGAGCGAGTGGGCACTCTCGGAGGGTCAGTGCTGAGAGAGTGGGCACTGACGGAGGGTCAGCACTGAGGGAGTGGGCACTGTCGGAGGGTCAGTGCTGAGGGAGTGGGCACTGTCAGAGGGTCAGCACAGAGGGAGTGCTGCACTGTCAGAGGGTCAGTGCTGAGGGAGTGGGCACTGTTGGAGGGTCAGTGCTGAGGGAGTAGGCACTATCGGAGGGTCAGTGCTGAGAGAGTGGGCACTGACGGAGGGTCAGCACTGAGGGAGTGGGCACTGACGGAGGGTCAGCGCTGAGGGAGTGGGCACTGTCGGAGGGTCAGTGCTGAGGGAGTGGGCCCTGTCAGAGGGTCAGTGCTGAGGGAGTGGGCACTGTCGGAGGGTCAGTGCGGAGGGAGTGGGCACTGTCGGAGGGTCAGTGCTGAGGGAGTGGGCCCTTTTGTAGGGTCAATGCTGAGGGAGCGCTGCACTGTTGGGGGGTCAGTGCTAAGGGAGTGCCGCACTGTAGGAGGGTCTGTGCTGACAGAGTGGGCACTGATGGAGGGTCAGCGCTGAGGGAGTGGGCACTGACGGAGGGTCAGCGCTGAGGGAGTGGGCACTGACGGAGGGTCAGTGCTGAGGGAGTGCCGCACTGCGTGAGGGTCAGTGCTGAGCGAGTGGGCACTGTCGGAGGGTCAGTGCTGAGGGAGTGGGCACTCTCGGAGGGTCAGTGCTGAGGGAGTGGCGCTGTCGGAGGGTCAGCACTGAGGGAGTGGGCACTGTCGGAGGGTCAGTGCTGAGGGAGTGGGCACTGTCAGAGGGTCAGCACAGAGGGAGTGCCGCACTGTCCGAGGGTCAGTGATGAGGGAGTGGGCACTGACGGAGAGTCAGTGCTGAGGGAGTGGGCACTGACGGAGGGTCAGTGCTGAAGGAGTGGACACTGACGGAGAGTCAGTGCTGAGGGAGTGGGCACTGTCGGAGGGTCAGTGCTGAGGAAGTGGGCACTGTCAGAGGGTCAGTGATGAGGGAGTGGGCATTGTCGGAGGGTCAGTGCTGAGGGAATGGGCACTGTCAGAGGGTCAGTGCTGAGGGAGTGGGCACTGTCAGACGGTCAGTGCTGAGGGAGTGGGCACTGTCAGAGGGTCAGTGCTGAGCGAGTGGGCACTCTCGGAGGGTCAGTGCTGAGAGAGTGGGCACTGACGGAGGGTCAGCACTGAGGGAGTGGGCACTGTCGGAGGGTCAGTGCTGAGGGAGTGGGCACTGTCAGAGGGTCAGCACAGAGGGAGTGCTGCACTGTCAGAGGGTCAGTGCTGAGGGAGTGGGCACTGTCGGAGGGTCAGTGCTGAGGGAGTAGGCACTATCGGAGGGTCAGTGCTGAGAGAGTGGGCACTGACGGAGGGTCAGCACTGAGGGAGTGGGCACTGACGGAGGGTCAGCGCTGAGGGAGTGGGCACTGTCGGAGGGTCAGTGCTGAGGGAGTGGGCACTGTCAGAGGGTCAGTGCTGAGGGAGTGGGCACTGTCGGAGGGTCAGTGCGGAGGGAGTGGGCACTGTTGGAGGGTCAGTGCTGAGGGAGTGGGCCCTTTTGTAGGGTCAATGCTGAGGGAGCGCTGCACTGTTGGGGGGTCAGTGCTAAGGGAGTGCCGCACTGTAGGAGGGTCTGTGCTGACAGAGTGGGCACTGATGGAGGGTCAGCGCTGAGGGAGTGGGCACTGACGGAGGGTCAGCGCTGAGGGAGTGGGCACTGACGGAGGGTCAGTGCTGAGGGAGTGGGCGCTGTCGGAGGGTCAGCGCTGAGGGAGTGCCGCACTGCGTGAGGGTCAGTGCTGAGCGAGTGGGCACTGTCGGAGGGTCAGTGCTGAGGGAGAGGGCACTCTCGGAGGGTCAGTGCTGAGGGAGTGGCGCTGTCGGAGGGTCAGTGCTGTGGGAGTGGGCACTGTAGGTGGGTCAGTGCTGAGGGAGTGGGCACTGTAGGAGGGTCAGTGCTGAGGGAGCAGGCACTGTCGGAGGGTCCTTTCAGACTGTTCTCTCTGGCAGATCCCAAACACCCTTTGGCAAATACCTTACTGACGGGTAGCAGCAGCGTACCCTGATTGTGGGATCAGAAAGATATCAGAGTTTCAAAGTGAATCCGAGTATCTGCTAATGATCACACTGTCCTTTTTGGGGGGACAGGGGGAGGGTGTAATGCTAGCTGTACCTCGAAACCTTGTGAAGTACTTTAGGCCATTCTGAGGTGACAAATCACACTCTGTATGAAGTTCGGAGCCGGACTGGGTGTGGTCTACATGTCTTGTTACCTTTGCTTTTATTTGCAGCTTCCACACACGGATAGGAACCTGTTACAGTAACAGAAGAGCTGGTTCTGCAGGAGGGATTTAAATTATAAATACTCACCGTGCACGGGGTAGGAGGGGGGAAGAGGCTATGACGAGTTCAGGTTTACTCTGTGGGCTGCAATAATTGCAGTCGGCTGTCTGCTGGTTACTCCTTCGGTGACTCATTCATGTTCATCTCCATTTCTGTCAGTTTCACTCACCCACAGGAGAAAGGCTGTTTCATATCCAAAGCCATTGGACAAGCACTGACCCCTTTACCTGGTAATATCAGAGGCTGTTTCTTCCAACACTCTCTCCGCTGACCTCCCCTGCCCCCTACCCCTCACCCACCCTGCCCCATCCCTGCCGAATAACCTGAGAACGAAAGCAGACAGCTGCCCTGTCCTAACACCGCCCCCACCTTGGCACGGTGAGCTGCCCTTACAATCAACATTCCAGATTTATATTCACTGTCTACTCTTCAAATCAATTAATCAAATCATCCCTCCAGCCCCTGCACCCCCTCCCTATCACTGTCAACCCCTCCAGCCCCTGCACCCCCTCCCAATCACTGTCACCCCCTCCAGCTCCCTACACCCACTCCCTATCTCTGTCACCCCCTCCAGCCCCTACACCCCCTCCCTATCTCTGTCACCCCCTCCAGCCCCTACACCCCCTCCCTATCTCTGTCACCGCCTCCAGCCCCTACACCCCCTCCCTATCTCTGTCACCCCCTCCAGCCCCTACACCCCCTCCCTATCTCTGTCACCCCCTTCAGCTACTACACCCCCTCCCTATCTCTGTCACCGCCTCCAGCCCCTACACCCCCTCCCTATCTCTGTCACCCCCTCCAGCCCCTACACCCCCTCCCTATCCCTGTCACCCCCTCCATTCCCCTACACCCCCTCCCTATCTCTGTCACCCCCTCCAGGCCCTTACACCCCCTCCCTATCTCTGTCACCCCCTCCAGCCCCTACACCCCCTCCCTATCTCTGTCACCCCCTCCAGGCCCTTACACCCCCTCCCTATCTCTGTCACCCCCTCCAGGCCCTTACACCCCCTCCCTATCTCTGTCACCCCCTCCAGCCCCTACACCCCCTCCCTATCTCTGTCACCCCCTCCATTCCCCTACACCCCCTCCCTATCTCTGTCACCCCCTCCAGGCCCTTACACCCCCTCCCTATCTCTGTCACCCCCTCCAGCCCCTACACCCCCTCCCTATCTCTGTCACCCCCTCCAGCCCCTACACCCCCTCCCTATCTGTCACCCCCTCCATTCCCCTACACCCCCTCCCTATCTCTGTCACCCACTCCCTATGTCTGTCACCTCCACCAGCCCCTACACCCCCTCCCTATCTCTGTCACCCCCTCCAGCCCCTACACCCCCTCCCTATCTCTGTCACCCCCCTCCAGCCCCTACACCCCCTCCCTATCTGTCACCCCCTCCAGCCCCTACACCCCCTCCCTAACTCTGTCACCCCCCTCCAGCCCCTACACCCCCTCCCTAACTCTGTCACCCCCTCCAGCCCCTACACCCCCTCCCTAACTCTGTCACCCCCCTCCAGCCCCTACACCCCCTCCCTAACTCTGTCACCCCCCTCCAGCCCCTACACCCCCTCCCTATCTCTGTCACCCACTCCCTATGTCTGTCACCTCCTCCAGCCCCTACACCCCCTCCCTATCCCTGTCACCCCCTCCAGCCCCCTACACCCCCTCCCTATCTCTGTCACCCCCTCCAGCCCCTACACCCCCTCCCTATCTCTGTCACCCCCCTCCAGCCCCTACACCTCCTCCCTATCCCTGTCACCCCCTCCAGCCCCTACACCCCCTCCCTATCTCTGTCACCCCCCTCCAGCCCCTACACCTCCTCCCTATCCCTGTCACCCCCTCCAGCCCCTACACCCCCTCCCTATCTCTGTCACCCCCCTCCAGCCCCTACACCTCCTCCCTATCCCTGTCACCCCTCTGCTCTCCTCCAGTTCTGGCCTCTCCCTGATTTCTATCACTCTGCCATTGGGGAATTGCCTGGGGGCCAATCTCTGGAATGCCCTCTTTAAACATCACTGCCTCCCTGTCTCCTCTTTGGTTTACAGGCCTTAGTTGTAGGACACACTAGCCAAGAGGGTGGAGTGGTGTATGGTGGACGCATTGGTGAAATTTGCCCTTGGAATCATATTTGACATGTTTGTTCTGTTTAGTTTTGGTACAGGAATGGGTATAGGAATGGCCTAAACTAATTGCCAGAATGATATACAATCTTCATCTCAAACGCATGCAGAATCTGTCAAATTAAGTGCAGAACCGATCTGCTTAGGACAGTTTTCCCGGCCCCAGTGCTCTGTACCGCTCTCTTGTAGATCAATTCTGCCCGTGTGCAAGTCACAGCAATTATTATTACTGTGCTGTATTTAATTTCACTTCTCAAAGTTGTCCACTAAATTCTTCATTAATAAAAGCAGCAAAAAGTTAAGGTAACATGATTCCCCCTTGCAGTCTGTGTCTGGCTCACAGACATGGGAAGAGACCATGACACGTTTTACCTGAGGATGCTGCCATGGTGTGGTGACGCACTGCTATCTCACAGCGCCAGGGACCGGGGTTCAATTCCACCCTCAGGCAATTGTCTGTGTGGAGTTTGCACATTCTCCCCCAGGTCTGTGTGGGTTTCCTCCAGGTGTTCCGGTTTCCTCCCACAATTCAATGATGTGCATGTTAGGGTGGATTGGCCATGGGGAATTGTCCCATAGTGCCCAGGGATGTGCAGGTTAGGGTGGATTGGCTATGGGAAATTGTCCCATAGTGCCCAGGGATGTGCAGGTTAGGGTGGATTGGCCATGGGGAATTGTCCCATAGTGCCCAGGGATGTGCAGGTTAGGGTGGGTTGGCCATGGGGAATTGTCCCATAGTGCCCAGGGATGTGCAGGTTAGGGTGGGTTGGCCATGGGAAATTGTCCCATAGTGCCCAGGGATGTGCACGTTAGGGTGGGTTGGCCATGGGAAATTGTCCCATAGTGCCCAGGGATGTGCAGGTTTGGGTGGGTTGGCCATGGGAAATTGTCCCATAGTGCCCAGGGATGTGCAGGTTAGGGTGGGTTGGCCATGGGGAATTGTCCCATAGTGCCCAGGGATGTGCAGGTTAGGGTGGGCTGGCCATGGGGAATTGTCCCATAGTGCCCAGGGATGTGCAGGTTAGGGTGGATTGGCCATGGGAAATTGTCCCATAGTGCCCAGGGATGTGCAGGTTAGGGTGGGTTGGCCATGGGAAATTGTCCCATAGTGCCCAGGGATGTGCAGGTTAGGGTGGGTTGGCCATGGGAAATTGTCCCATAGTGCCCAGGGATGTGCAGGTTAGGTGGGTTGGCCATGGGAAATTGTCCCATAGTGCCCAGGGATATGCAGGTTAGGGTGGATTGGCCATGGGAAATTGTCCCATAGTGCCCAGGGATGTGCAGGTTAGGGTGGATTGGCCATGGGATATTGCTCCATGGTGCCCAGGGATGTGCAGGTTAGGGTGGATTGGCCATGGGATATTGCTCCATGGTGCCCAGGGATGTGCAGGTTAGGGTGGGTTGGCCATGGGATATTGCTCCATGGTGCCCAGGGATGTGCAGGTTAGGGTGGGTTGGCCATGGGATATTGCTCCATGGTGCCCAGGGATGTGCAGGTTAGGGTGGATTGGCCATGGGAAATTGCTCCAAGGTGCCCAGGGATGTATGGTCTAAGTGAATCTTTCATGGAAAATGCAGGTTTAGAGGGATAGGTGGGATGCTGTTTGGAGGGTTGATTTGGACTTGGTGGGTCGAATGGCCTGCTTCCACACTGTAGGGACTCTATGTTCAGGGTGCTATTATAATCGAAAAGACACTTCTAACCCCTTGACTGTGAATTTAAGAGGTGTATTTGTTCATGGTTTTTACTTTGAAGAGAAGTTGTAAGACAGAAGCGCAGTACATCTACCGATACCACAAGAGTATACAGCTCTTTTTTTTAAAAGGTTGGAACAATAGAAGTAGCCTGGCCGGGTGTGGCCAGCTGTCATGGAATCAGGACATCTAGTTTTCTTTTTTAGTTTTTAGCTTTAGCTTTAAGCAGTTGCAGTTGTGGTCTCTATATTCATTCTCTCAATCACGGCCAAAGACTTGGGGTTCTCTTTCTAAACTGTAAGATTACACGTGAGACAAAATCTGTTTACTGAATTTGCCGTTGTTCCAAAGGGGTGTGTTTTTGGGAGGTTACTATATTGGAGCAGCTAATTAGTCATAGTTATTGTATCTATTATTTGGTTAGATTTTCCACTAGAGTTGTTATTCTGAGTTCCTCTTTCTTTGGTTGTATTTTAACTACAGTGTTTGAGTAAATTGTGCTTTTTGCTTAACGTCAAATAGTCTGACCATAAGACCATAAGACATAGGAGTGGAAGTAAGGCCATTCGGCCCATCGAGTCCACTCCGCCATTCAATCATGGCTGATGGGCGTTTCAACTCCACTAACCAGCGTTCTCCCCGTAGCCCTTAATTCCTCGAGACAACAAGAATCTATCAATCTCGGCCTTGAAGACATTTAGCGTCCCGGCCTCCACTGCACTCTGTGGCAATGAATTCCACAGGCCCACCACCCTCTGGCTGAAGAAATGTCTCCGCATTTCTGTTCTGAATTAATGTTCTGAATTAATGACCGATTGCATTGCACCTGGAACACAGCATTGCCTTAAAAATATGAAACTGTGCGGGTCTAGGATATGTTCTTAAAATATTTTGCGGGGTGTGGTCCATATCAATGAACATATGTTTATATTTTCGATGCATAATAGATGCTGCAGATAGTAAGTCGCACAGTGATGTGACAGGGCACCACAGCATACAGCAACAGCAAATCTACCCGGCAAAGACTTCCTTCAGGCACCACCATCACCACCGTGCTGGCCATCCACCCCATCCCAGGGCAGGCTGCAAGGATGCACTCGCATGTCCGATACTGAAAAAGCACCGTCACCCTCACTTTGGCAAATACAAAGTCACCTTCCCCCTGGGGCGCCCCAGTACCGCCAACATTGGTGCTATCTGCCGTTACAGAGGGCACAAGAAGGCACATGGTGACACCCAGCCCCCAAACACTGGATTCTCCTTCTTACATCGACGGATTGAAACAATTGAGAAGATGGAGAAGGGTTACAGGGACTGCTGTCACAGTCCAAGCAGCTTTTCCAGACTGGCATGCTCAGAGAACGTGGTGAGTGATTGAACAACCTCCTGATTGGACCTTCTTAGATCCTGTCCATGTTCCACCTCAGACATTAATACTCCCGCTGTTTTTTTATTTTCAATAGGAATCATTATTTCCAAACCCCACCAGTTCCGACACCCTCCCCAACTCTGTCGCCCCCTCCGGCCCCTACACCCCCTCCCTATCCATGTCACCCCCTCCACCTCCTACAACCGCTCCCTATCTCCGTCACCCCCTCCATCCCCCTACACCCCCTCCCTATCTCTGTCACCCCCTCCAGCCCCTACACCCCCTCCCTATCTCTGTCACCCCCTCCAGCCCCTACACCCCCTCCCTATCTCCGTCACCCCCTCCATCCCCCTACACCCCCTCCCTATCTCTGTCACCCCCTCCAGCCCCTACACCCCCTCCCTATCCCTGTCACCCCCTCCAGCCCCTACACCCCCTCCCTATCTCTGTCACTCCCTCCAGCCCCTACACCCCCTCCCTATCTCTGTCACCCCCTCCAGCCCCTACACCCCCTCCCTATCTCTGTCACCCCCTCCAGCCCCTACACCCCCTCCCTATCTCTGTCACCCTCTCCAGCCCCTACACCCCCTCCCTATCTCTGTCACCTCCTCCAGCCCCTACACCCCCTCCCTATCTCTGTCACCCCCTCCAGCCCCTACACCCCCTCCCTATCTCTGTCACCCCCTCCAGCCCCTACACCCCCTCCCTATCTCTGTCACCCTCTCCAGCCCCTACACCCCCTCCCTATCTCTGTCACCCCCTCCAGCCCCTACACCCGCTCCCTATCTCTGTAACCCCCTCCAGCCCCTACACCCCCTCCCTATCTCTGTAACCCCCTCCAGCCCCTACACCCCCTCCCTATCTCTGTCACCCCCTCCAGCCCCTACATCCCCTCCCTATCTCTGTCATCCCCTCCACCCCCTACACCCCCTCCCTATCTCTGTCACCCCCTCCAGCCCCTACACCCCCTCCCTATCTCTGTCACCCCCTCCAGCCCCTACACCCCCTCCCTATCACTGTCACCCTCTCCAGCCCCTACACCCCCTCCAGCCCCTAACACCCTCCAGCCCCTAACTCCCTCCAACCCCTACACCCCTCTCCCTGTCTCTGTCATCCCCTCCAGCCCCTAACACCCTCCAGCCCCTAACACCCTCCAACCCCTACACCCCCTCCCTATCTCTGTCACCTCCTCCAGCACCTACACCCCCTCCCTATCTCTGTCACCCCCTCCAGCCCCTACCCCCTCCCTATCTCTGTCACCCCCTCCAGCCCCTACATCCCCTCCCTATCTCTGTCATCCCCTCCACCCCCTACACCCCCTCCCTATCTCTGTCACCTCCTCCAGGACTTACCCCCCTCCCTATCTCTGTCACCCCCTACACCCCCCTCCCTATCTCTGTCACCCCCTCCAGCCCCTACACCCCCTCCCTATCTCTGTCACCACCACCAATTCTGGACTATTCTGGAGCGTTTCAGGAATATCTCTGGGACACACACACCCACCAACCCCACCGCCCTGGGGCTGAATACTTCAACTCCCCCTCCCACTCTGCCAAGGACATGCAAATCCTGGGCCTGCTCCACTGCCAACTCCACGCTGCCTGATGCCTGGAGGAAGAACACCTCATCTTCCCCCTTGGGACCCTCTAACCACACAGCATCAACGTTGACTTCTCCAGTTTCCTACTCTCCCCTCCTTCCACGTCATCCCAGATCCAACCCTCCAACTCTGCACCGCTCTTGTGAACTATCCTACCTGTCCACCTTCCTTCCCACCTGTTCGCTCCATCCTCCGCTCTGACCTATCACCATCCACGCCCCCCCCAACTGCATCTACCTACCGTCTTCCCAGCTACCTTCCACTCCCCCTCCTATTTATCTCTCAGCCCCCCCCCCGCCTCACATTCCTGACGAAGGGCTTATGCCCCGAAACGTTGGTTCTCCTCAGATTCTGCCTGACCTGCTGTACTTTTCCAGTGCCGCACGTTTCGACTCTGCCTCCCCAGCATCTGCACTCCTCGCTTTCTCTTCTTTGAAATTTAAACAGAGGCTGGCAGTTGTCTGTCAGTCGTCGTTAGCTGGTGCATTTTTGATACTGTGATGTCTGGCTCTGTCGAAGGGCCTGATGGTGTCGGGGCTGTTTTAGTGCTGTCTAATCTCTCCCAACAGTGGAAGAAAGAGCTGGATATGTTCTGCATTATGGAGCTGTCAGTGAAAACCAGGCATTATCATTGCTGCACCACTGCATTGCATGAACGATATAATTGCTTTCAGCACGCTGCCTGGAAGCACCGCTACGTTGATGACACTCGGCTGGGAAGGAACAGACATATCCTCGTGGGTCGCGATGATGCCACCATGTTAACCATGTCATTGCCAAATGTCATCTTCCCTCCCGGAGAGCCCAACCGAGAGAATATCCACAACATTTGCAGCCTGAGAAAGATCCGGCCACGATATTCGAGCGAGTCTCTGCCTCAGTCCAGCTACAGTCAGCTGACTCGTCAGGCCAAGGCAATTGATGGGCTCGAGGCTAGCTACGAGAAATGCTGCACTGATCACAACAAGTTGGCATGTGCGCACAAACAGGTAAGCAACTCAGGGACAGGGTGCTTCCCCTTCGACAGCCTCAGCTGGGGAACCGCTCCGGGCAGTTGGTTCCAGTGGTTACCACCGTCTCCTTATCATTCACCTGGTGCCACAAGGAGGTACGTTCGAAATCCAGTCCACAGCCTCCAACGCAAAGTCCCAGTCCACATTTATACTGCCATCACTGAGGGAGTGGGCACTGCTGGAGGGTCAGCGCTGAGGGAGTGGGCACTGCTGGAGGGTCAGCGCTGAGGGAGTGGGCACTGTCGGAGGGTCAGTGCTGAGGGAGTGGGCACTGCTGGAGGGTCAGTGCTGAGGGAGTGGGCACTGTCGGAGGGTCAGTGCAGAGGGAGCGGGCACTGTCGGAGGGTCAGTGCAGAGGGAGCAGGCACTGTCGGAGGGTCAGTGCTGAGGGAGCAGGCACTGTTGGAGGGTCAGTGCAGAGGGAGTGGGCACTGTCGGAGGGTCAGTGCTGAGGGAGCGGGCGCTGTCGGAGGGCCAGTGCTGAGGGAGCGGGCACTGTCAGAGAGTCAGTGCTGAGGGAGTGGGCACTGTGGAGTGTCAGTGCTGAGGGAGTGGGCACTGTCATAGGGTCAGTGCTGAGGGAGTGGGCACTGTGGAGTGTCAGTGCTGAGGGAGTGGGCACTGTCATAGGGTCAGTGCTGAGGGAGTGGGCACTGTCGGAGGGTCAATGCTAAGGGAGTGGGCACTGTCGGAGGGTCAGTGCTGAGGGAGTGTTGTACTGTTGGAGGATCAGTGCTGAGTGAGTGCTGCACTGTGGGAGGGTCAGTGCTGAGGGAGTGGGCACTGTGGGAGGGTCAGTGCTGAGGGAGTGCCGCACTGTCGGAGGGTCAGTGCTGAGGGAGTGGGCACTGTCGGAGGGTCAGTGCTGAGGTAGTGCCGCACTGTCGGAGTGTCAGTGCTGAGGGAGTGGGCACTGTTGGAGGGTCAGTGCTGAGTGAGTGCCGCACTGTGGGAGGGTCAGTGCTGAAGGAGTGGGCACTGTGGGAGGGTCAGTGCTGAATGAGTGCCGCACTGTCAGAAGGTCAGTGCTGAGGGAGTGGGCACTGTCAGAGGGTCCGTGCTGAGGGAGTGCCGCACTGCCGGAGGGTCAGTGCTGAAGGAGTTCGCACTGTCAGAGGGTCAATGCTGAGGACAGCTGATTGCCTGCCCACCATTACTGATGGCTAGCTTTTGATTTCAGATTGATGAAGCCAATTTTCAGAGCTCTAGCTACAATGGGTATTTGAACCCCTGTGTTTCACTGCCTGGCCTTCTCCTCCTCGCTCTGTACTGAGTTCACCTTGGATGTAGGGTTTGGTTTGTTTGGGACTGAGGGAGAGTCACATGTCTGGGTACATAGTCTGAAGCCCAGTGAGTAGGCCGCTGCTGACAGTGTGTGAGGTCACACAATTCCCATGAGGAGGGGACAGCATTCGATTTCGGAGGGTCTGTAACCACAGACAGATGACCTACTCTCACGTCCACCTCCAAAAGAGGTAGCAGTTGCATTTGAGATGCAAGTGGTCTTCAGATTGGAATAGCCTGGGGGTGTGACCCTCCGACAGTGCGGCGCTCCCTCAGTACTGACCCTCCGACAGTGCCTGCTCCCTCAACACTGACCCTCCGGCAGTGCGGCACTCCCTCAGCACGGACCCTCTGACAGTGCCCACTCCCACTTTCACACTGTAGGGATTTCTATGATTCTTTTCACTGTGTTCATGTGTGTAGTATGTGGCAATAAAGTCAATTCCATCCAATCTTACAGTGGAAGCAGATGTTGCTGGAATACTGTGACAGCAAGTTATCCTCAAGTAACTCAGACGATCAATGCTGCTGGAAGAAAGAAGATGAATTGTTTACCTGCTTCAAATATATCGCTGCTTACCCCAAGTATGACCACGAGATAACAACCATCAACCTGGTCAATGTGACAGACAATGCTCTGCTCACACTGTGTCAGAACCATTTAAAATTGCTGACCAAAAGGTGAGGGGCATGGATAGAATAAATAGACAAAGTCTTTTCCCTGGGGTCGGGGAGTCCAGAACTAGAGGGGCATAGGTTTAGGGTGAGAGGGGAAAGGTATAAAAGAGACCTAAGGGGCAACTTTTTCACGCAGAGGGTGGTACGGGTATGGAATGAGCTGCCAGAGGATGTGGTGGAGGCTGGTACAATTACAACATTTAAGAGGCATTTGGATGGGAATATGAATAGGAAGGGTTTGGAGGGATATGGGCCGGGTGCTGGCAGGTGGGACTAGATTGGGTTGGGATATCTGGTCGGCATGGACAGGTTGGACCGAAGGGTCTGTTTCCATGCTGTACATCTCTATGGCTCTATGACTCTCAAAGGTGAGGGGCCAAGCTGTTTGAGAAGGTCTTGAGTTTTGAGAGTCTTTGTTTTGAGTTTTCAGTTTTGAACCTTGAACTGCCACTTCCCCCACGGTCACCACCAAGTGTTCCTATGTAAGGGACCACAGATGTTGTAAAGCTCCCTCTACACTGTCCCTCCCATTAAACACTCCCAGGGACATGGGACAGCATGGGGTTAGATACAGAGTAAAGCTCCCTCTACACTGTCCCCCATCAAACACTCCTAGGGACAGGGACAGCACGGGGTTAGATACAGAGTAAAGCTCCCTCTACACTGTCTCCCCATCAAACACTCCCAGGGACAGGGACAGCACGGGATTAGATACAGAGTAAAGCTCGCTCTACACTGTCTCCCCATCAAACACTCCCAGGACAGGGACAGGGACAGCACAGGGTTAGATACAGAGTAAAGCTCCCTCTACACTGTCCCCCCCATCAAACACTCCCAGGGACAGGGACAGCACGGGATTAGATACAGAGTAAAGCTCCCTCTACACTGTCTCCCCATCAAACACTCCCAGGGACAGGGACAGCACGGGATTAGATACAGAGTAAAGCTCCCTCTACACTGTCTCCCCATCAAACACTCCCAGGGACAGGGACAGTATGGGGTTAGATACAGAGTAAAGCCACCTTTACACTGACACCCTCAAATTCTCCCAGGTACAGCACGAGGTTAGATACAGAATAAAGGTCCCTCTACACTGTCCCCCCATCAAACACTCCACAGGACAGGGAGAGCACGGGTTAGATACAGAGTAAAGCTCCCTCTACACTCTCCCCCATCCCAGGGACAGAGACAGCACGGGGTTAGATACAGAGTAAAGCTCTCTCTACACTGTCCCCCCTTCAAACCCTCCCAGGACAGGGACAGCACTGGGTTACATTCAGAGTAAAGCTCCCTCTACACTGTTTCCCCCTTCTCCAATCAAACCCTCCCAGGGACAGGGACAGCAGTGAAGGGATTTGCCTTTCTGATGATGGCACTGTTGAATAAACTGACAGTTTAACTTGATCAGGGTATCACAGGGATTTTTTAAAAAAAGTTTATGAACTGCACTGCCATTCCCTACCACTTCCTGGCGACCTGGGTTGGGAGAGCGAGATGGAGGATAAAATTCAACAAGGGGTGGAGCGTGGAGAAAGGAAATACTTAGAAACGGATTTGTTTGTTGACTGAAGTGTTTTTATGTATTCAGGCCGATATCCAAGCTCTTGACGATGATACGGAGTGACTGCTGTTCCCATAGCAACCCGAAGCAGAGGAGTGATTGTGTTGTCGAGAAGGTCAGGATATACCTGCTTTTGTGATTTGTTTGTTCCCTCCCCCCCGGTGGCTCTTTTAATGGTGCTATCTGACTGTGTCGGGAATCACAGACATTATCATTATGCCAGGCTGCCACTCAGACCAATCCCATCTGTGTGGAACACAGCAGCAAGGGATGCTGGTCCATCCCAACACAGACTCATGGGTTTCAGTAAATGACTGGTTAGAGTCCAGAAAAGACATTGTTATCACACACAATTATAGAGTCACAGAATGGTATAGCACGGAAACAGACCCTTCGGTCCAACTCATCCATGCTGACCAGATATCCTAAATTAATCCAGTCCCATTTGTCAGCAGTTAGCCCATACCCCTCTAAACCCTTCCTATTCATGTCCCCCTCCTTTTAAATGCTGTAATTGTCACTTCCTCTGGCAGCTCATTCCATACACGCACCACCCTCTGTGTGAAAAAATTGCTCCTCAGGTCCCTTTCCCCTCTCACCTTAAACCTATGCTCTCCAGTTCAGGACTCCCCAGGCAAAAGACCTATTCACCCTATGCAACTCCCTCACAAATTCATAAATCTCTGTAAGGTCACCCCTCAGCCTCCAGGGAAAACAGCCCCAGCCTGTTCAGCCTCCCCCTGTAGCTCAAACCCTACAACCCCGGCAACATCCTTGTCAATCTTTCCCGAACCCTTTCAAGTTTCACAACATCGGCGCACCTAAACCCTACATCGCTGAAGCTGGTCACCAACACACTGACACCTCCTCCTGCGACCCCCTTTTGGCCACGATCACAACCTGTCATCACCAAACTATCACCTCCAAGACCATCCACGGTCTCATCACCCCCAGCTGATCTCACAACCTCATCGTCCCCCAACCCTGCACCGCCCTTGGTTCTATTTCTTATCAAACCTCCACAAACCTGACTGCCCCGGTCTCTACCTGTCAAAGAACAAAGAAAATTTACAGCCCAGGAACAGGCCATTCGGCCCTCCAACCCTGAGCCGATCCAAATCCACTGTTTAAACCTATCGCCCAATTCCTAAGCTATCTGTAACCCTCTGCTGCCCACCTACTCAGGCGTCTTAAGTGAATCTACCTTGCCTGCCTCTACTACCTCCGCTGGCAATGTGTTCCAGGCACCTACCACCCTTTGTGTAAAGTACTTGCTGCGTGTATCCCCCTTAAACATTTCACCTCTCACCTTGAAAGCGTGACCTCTCGTCATTGAATCCCTCACCCTGGGATCTCTATCTACCCGGTCTATACCCTTCATGGTTTTGTAGACCTCAGTCAGGTTCCCCCCTCAATCTCTGTGACTCACAACGTCCTTCCTATAGCAGGGTGGTCTGAATTGAATGCAGTATTCCAAAAGTGGCCTCACCAATGTCCTGTACAAGATGACAACCCAATTCCTCATTAAACAACATGGTTATGTAGAGCTGAACCCTAGCATTGTGTTTCATTGAGTTGGCCAGCTGAATTTAGCTCAGCTGTCAGTAGGAGTTGGTACTCAGTGACTTGCCAGTAGGAAAGCTCAGTACTGTCATCTAGTGTCTGCCTTTGATCAACAAATTGTGACAGAGACTTGGGAACATCTGAAGAGGTGGCGCCTCTGGAGTTAAGACACTGAGTGTTTGCTGCTCTGCCATCAGTTCAAATCTATCTCAATCAATGGGGGAAAAATAAACCGATTCTCATCACATTAGGAGACAGAACAATATCGCTAGTTAGTTTGGACAGCCTCCAACATGAATTCAGACAAACGGGCAACAGAAATGGAAGCATTCCTCAACAATGTATAAATACAATCACACTTCCTGCTGTGACAGTGTAGAGGGAGCTTTACTCTGTATCTAACCCTGTGCTGTCCCTATCCTGGGAGGGTTTGATGGGGGGACAGTGTAGAGGGAGCTTTACTCTGTATCTAACCCCATGCTGTCCCTGTCCCTGGGAGTGTTTGATAGGGGGAGAGTGTAGAGGGAGCTTTATTCTGTATCTAACCCCATGCTGTCCCTGTCCCTGGGAGTGTTTGATAGGGGAAGAGTGTAGAGGGAGCTTTACTCTGTATCTAACCCCGTGCTGTCCCTGTCCCTGGGAGGGTTTGATGGGGGGAGAGTGTAGAGGAAGCTTTACTCTGTATCTAACCCCGTGCTGTCCCTGTCCCTGGGAGTGTTTGATAGGGGGAGAGTGTAGAGGGAGCTTTACTCTGTATCTAACCCCGTGCTGTCCCTGTCCCTGGGAGTGTTTGATGGGGGGAGTGTGCAGAGGGAGCTTTACTCTGTATCTAACCCCGTGCTGTCCCTGTGCTGGGAGGGTTTGATGGGGGGGACAGTGTAGAGGAACTTTACTCTGTATCTAGCCCCGTGCTATCCCTGGGAGTGTTTGATGGGGGGACAGTGTAGGGAGAGCTTACCCCTGTATCTAAACCGATGCTGTCCCTGTCCAGGGAGTGTTTGATGGGGGACAGTGTAGAGGGAGCTTTACTCTGTATCTACCCCCGTGCTGTCCCTGTCCTGGGAGTGTTTGATGGGGACAGTGTAGAGGGAGCTTTAATCTGTACCTAACCCCGTGCTGCCCCTGTCCCTGGGAGTGTTTGATGGGGGGACAGTGTAGAAGAAGCTTTACTCTGTATCTAACCCCGTGCTGACCCTGTCCCTGGGAGGGTTTGATGGGGGGACAGTGTAGAAGAAGCTTTACTCTGTATCTAAACCGATGCTGGATCTGTCCTATGAGTGTTTGGTGGATCAGTCCAGAGAGAGCTATAATCTGTATCTAGTCCTGTGCTGACCATGTCCTGTTGGATCCTGATATCTCCAATCCTCGTTGCTAACTTCCCAAAATGATAGAAGTTAAAAATCACACAACACCAGGTTATAGTCTAACAGGTTTAATTGGAAACGCACCAGCTTTCGGAGCGTCGCTCCTTCATCATCAGCGTGTGCTTCCAATTAAACCTGTTGGACCATAACCTGGTGTTGTGTGATTTTTAACTTTGTACACCCCAGTCCAACACTAACGTCTCCAAATCGTTCCCAAAATGAGAAGCTGACTCATGGCTGTGATTCCTGGTCTTGGTCGTGGTGGAAAGATTACCACAGTAAGTTACAAAGAACTGTAAAACTTCAAAAGAGACTCCTTACTGTCTCATTTTGTTTCCACAGAAACGGTCTTTCTTTAGTCGCATCTGTGGCAGTCACTATGCTACTCGGAAAAACCATCTGAACTGCTGCTCCCAAGATACTGAGTCCTGCTTCAATAATCTTTATCTGTCCAACATTACAGTGGCCGCTAGGTATAATTTCTAAGTGGCATGGGGAACCTTGTGGTTCAGTTGGTGATGGCTTCAAGCGATTCAAATATACAAAGTGAAATATTAAATGTCTTGATTCTCTGATTTGTAGTTTCTACTTTGGATAAATTTTAATACATTTAAGGGATGCTCAATTGGGTCATTTTCAAAGGTGTCTGTCCCTCTCACAAGGATACCTGAGTGATATGATTAGCTTCTTCGAGTAAAAAGTGAGGTCTGCAGATGCTGGAGATCAGAGCTGAAAATGTGTTGCTGGTTAAAGATGAAGGGCTTTAGCCCGAAACGTCGAATTTCCTGTTCCTCGGATGCTGCCTGACCTGCTGCGCTTTAACCAGCAACACATTTTCAGCTCTGATATGATTAGCTGGTCATTGCGGCTACGCAGAGTTCTCAGATTTTTGTGATGCCTGAATATCTTCAGAGTAGCGCAAGGACAGAGACTGATAGCACGAGGTGGAGAGTCTGATAGAATGATGAGAGGGGAGAGGCACAGAGAGAGAGAGAGAGAGAGAGAGAGACACACACACCAACTCTCACACACACACACACCAACACACACACAAAGACATACAGATCGATTGAAAGACAGACATATTGACAGAGGGATAGAGAGAGACACACATACAGAGAACAGAGAGAGACACATACAGAGACAGAGAGACACACAAAATGGGACAGACAGGTGCAGACAGAAAGACGCCAATCACATCCTTGAGATTTTGTCAATTCCAATAAATTCTTGAACTCATCTCCAGATTTAACTAATCATTTCTTTTCGGATGGGTGCGGTGTGTTTGTAGTTAGTGTTCAGTCAGATCTGAGTACAGCATGACACTGAAGGCAGTGTTCTGACTGGGGGATAAGGCATGTACCTTTTAGCTACGTGGTAAATCTTGGGTTGCTTTGTGTCCTTTTTCGCAGGATTAGTTAAAAGGTTATTTGTGGAATGCTTTACTGATGATATGCCTTTGCTTTGAAAGAGGCCAGGTGCCAACAGGGATGACTCAGTTTTCATGAGAAGGTTTGAGCTGGATTGACCCTGGCAGTGCCCATACCGAGAGAGTGCCGCACTGTCGGTACACTGTCTGTCAGAGGAGGCATCAAACCAAGAGCCCTCTCGGGTAAATACCCCAGGCAACTACTGAAGAGTGGTGGTGGTGGGGTGGAGTTCTTCCCATTAATACCACGAAAGAAAAGCTGACCGAGCATGCATTCTTGTGGGGTCTTGCTGTGTCTGAAATGTTTGTTCCATTTGCTAACATGACTTCACCCCAACAGCCAAGTGTAACAATTATGCACCATTTACTGACTGTGTGCTTACGGTTAAGTGGACGGAAATGTTAGCCATGGGCTTTTAAAAATGGCCAACCTACCAGCAAATTGCCCAAAAGAATTTGTCTGCATTCTGTCCGTGTGAAGGATTTTTGATAAACCCCCCCATGCACAGGCCAAAGGGTTGGGTACTTAACTTTTTCCACTAGTAACAGCTTGTATTATCTGATCACCTTACAGTGTGTGGCCAAAACACATAAGAATGTAGGGAACATAAGTGGGAGTGGGTCACTCAAAACTGCTCCATCATTTGGTAAGGTCGTGACTGGTCTGTTTGTGGCCTCAGATTCTCTTTCCTGTTTGCAGCACTTCAATGTTTACACCCTCCCCCATCAATCAAAACTCAATCTAATTCAGCTCTGAATATATTTAGTGACCTAGCCTCCGCTGGGTGAGAGAATTCTAAAGGCTAACAAAGAGAGAGAGAACATATCCTCCTTTAGTAGGTGACCTCTTCTTTTCAAATGATGCCCTCTGGTGTTTAGAGTCCTCATCGTTCATGAGAAAACTCCCCTCAGCATCAAGTCCTCCGCCTCAGAATCTTCCCTTTCGATAAGATTAACTTCCATTCTTCTCAACTGCAGGGTGGGACAGCCTGCTCAACCTTTCTTCAAGTGACAAACCCTTCGGCCCAGCAATCAGCTGAGTGAATCTTCTTCCAATGTGAGAGAGTATTTTCTGAAGCCAGGAGGGTGAAGTTGTAACCGTACTCCATGCAGCATCTCACCAATAGCCTGTGCGGTTGTAGCAAGACTTGGTTTTGAGCTCCGCCCCTTGCAATAAATCTTCAAGGAGAAAGTGAGGTCTGCAGATGCTGGAGATCAGAGCTGAAAATGTGTTGCTGGAAAAGCGCAGCAGGTCAGGCAGCATCCAAGGAGCAGGAGAATCGACGTTTCGGGCATAAGCCCTTCTTCAGGCTTATGCCCGAAACGTCGACTCTCCTGCTCCTTGGATGCTGCCTGACCTGCTGCGCTTTTCCAGCAACACATTTTCAGCCCTTGCAATAAAAGCCAAGATTCCTCCTGCCTTGTGGTTTGTGTGTGAGGAAACCCAGGTTCTTTTGTACTGTAACATGCTCCACTTTCTCTCTATTTAAACAATATTCTGCTTTCTCCCTGCCAAAGTAGGCAGCCTCACATTCTCCCACATCATACGCCATTTGTCCAATTTTCGTTCACTTGCCTGAACCAACCTCTTGTATCCTCCTCATGGCTTGATTTCCTACCTATCTTTATATCATTGTGGTGATAGTATGGTTGGTTCGATCATCTAGACCATTGTTGCAGACTGTAAGAGGTTGTGGCCCCCTTACAGATCCCTGTGGCACTCATAGTCATAGAGACGTACAGCACAGAAACAGACCCTTTGGTCCAACTCATCTATGCTGATCAGATATTGTAATTTAATCTTGCTTATTGAGCCTTTTAAATGTTGTAATTGTACCAGCCTACATCACTTCCTCTGGCAGCTTATTCCAGACATGTACCACCCTCTGTGTGAAAACGTTGCCCCTCAGGTCCCTTTTACGTCTTCTGCCCTCTCACCTTAAACCCATGCCCTCTTGTTTTGGGCTCCCTTACCCTGGGTAAATGACCTCTGCTCTTCGCCCTATCCATGCCCCCCATGATTTTATAAACCCTGTATAAGGTCACCCCTCTGACTCTCCAGAGAAGATCGCCTCAGCCTGTTCAGCCTCTGTTTCTCTCGCTCAAACCCTCCAACCCTGGCAACATTTTTGTAAATCTTTTCTGCACTTTCAAATTTAACAACATAATTCCAAAGCAGGAAGACCAGAACTGAACACAATATTCTACTAGTTACAGTTTTCCAATCTGAAAATCACCTACTCATCCCAACTTTCTGTTTCTTGTTGGTTAGCCAATCCTTTTATCCAGGCTAATATTTCATCTCCAACACGTAAGCTCCCACTTCATGTAATGGCCAGTTCTGAGGGCAGAGGAAATGCTTTGAGGACGCCTCCCCCCCCTCAAAGCCTATAAAGTCACCCCTTCAGCCTACAATGCTGTAGAGAAAAATGTCCCATTCTATCCCGTCTCTCCTTAGAACTGAAACCCTCCAGGCCTGGCAACATTCTTGTAAATTATTTTTCTGTACCCTTTCTAGTTTAACAACATCCTTCCATTAGTAGGATCACCAGAATTGAAAGACTTACACTGAAAGACTGAAGCGACTGGGCTTGTATACCCTTGAGTTTAGAGGACTGAGAGCGGATCTGATTGAGACGTATAAGATTATGAAAGGATTGGACACTCTGGCAGCAGGAAACATGATTCCGCTGATGGGTGAGTGCCGAACCAGAGGACACAGCTTAAAAATACGGGGTAGACCATTTAGGACAGAGATGAGGAGAAACTTCTTCACCCAGAGAGTGGTGGCTGTGTGGAATGCTCTGCCCCAGAGGGCAGTGGAGGCCTAGTCTCTGGATTCGTTCAAGAAAGAGTTGGAAAGATAGTGGAATCAAGGGTTATGGAGATAAGGCAGGAAGCGGATACTGATTAGGAATGATCAGCCATGATCACATTGAATGGCGGTGCAGGCTTGAAGGGCTGAATGGCCTACTCCTGCACCTATTGTCTAATTGTATGCAGTATTCTAAACGTAGCCTCAGCAATGTCTTGTACAGCCGCAACATGACCTCCCAACTCCTACACGCAATGTTCTTCCACTGCAGGAACAATCTCCCCAGCATGAATGGCATGGTGCCATTGCCAGTCTACTCATTCTCCCTTTGGCCACCGTTATTACCCACGCAGGTTGTAGGAACCTCAAACCTGATGAAGAATTCCTCAAGGGCTGAGGTTCCTTCCACGACTGCCTTTGGGATCTCCGTTTCTGCCTCCCTCTTGGGCGTTACCCCTGATCCACGAGGTGTCATGATTCCCTTGGAACAAAGTGTTCAGCTAAATTACCGCCCCCACCCCCTCACTGAAGCTCGACATCAGTGCACCAACTCTGAGTTGAGGGTCATCAAACTGCAGACACTTATGGCATTGGTGGATGATGGATTTGGCCTGTACTCACTGATGTTTAGGAGATCAGAGGAGACTTTACTGAATCCAACCAGATTCTTATCAGATTTGAACGGGTAGATGCAGAAAGCTTGCTTTCACTTGTAGGATAGTCTAGGCCCAGAATAAGGGTGTGCCTTTCTAGGACAGATGAGGAGAAATTCATTTTCTCAGAAGACAGTGAATTTGTGGAACTCTACAGCTTAGAGATGACTGCAGAGGCTGAGTCGTTAAGTATATTCAAGGTCGAGGCTTGGTTTGATTTGATTTGATTCATTGTTGTCACATGTACCTGGGTACAGTCAAAAGTTTTGTTGTGCGTGCGGTACAGGCAGATCATACTTTACAAAGTGTATTAGAACAAAGTGAAGATTAGTGTGAAATGGCTGCAGAGAAGGTGCACAAACAGTGAGATCAAGATCAAAGACGTTTAATTGTATGTTTCAGATCTCCAGCTTCCCAATGTTATTTCAGACTTTTACCCAGTACAGGAATCAAAGGTTTTCAGGAAAATGCTGTAGAGCAGAGTTGAGGATTATCAGCCTCGATCTCCATGAATGGAGGGGTAGACTCAACCGGCTGCATCTGCTACTACACCTTGTGGTCTTCAGGGGACCATACAGGTGTCCACCAACATCCACATACAGGAGGTCCCTGGGTTACAAATGGGTTCCAATCCTGAGTACGTTTGTAAGTCAATGTTTCTGCAAATCGGAACACTACAGTATAATATGTCCACTCGTTTCACTCATAGGATTTTAAAAATTAACAGTACATGATCTCGTTTGTAAGTATCGGTGTTAGCAAGACAGGAACCAATTGTGCTACAGCTGCACTTCCCTAACCCGCCCACATTTCTGTGTTTTATTTAACAAGTAAAGTTTAATATTGCTGAAGGAAAAGACATGTTGTTAAAACTTCTTTTCCAGCACACTGTGAGAATGCAGCCTCCAGAGTACACTCAGTTCCTTTATGGCTATCTCAAAATGTTAGAAACGCTCAATTCTGTTCAGCAATTGGGGAGGGAATTATTGCAAGGTTTATGAGAGGTCACAAAGAACAGTCTGTGGGTCATGGAAGAGGAGTCCAAAGGACACAGTTATTTCAGGATGAGAGGAGTCTTTTTCCTGGGATAGGGTTGTCATAAGATGAGAGATTGGGTTGACCGGACTTGTATTTAGAGCTGAAAATGTGTTGCTGGAAAAGTGCAGCAGGTCAGGCAGCATCCAAAGAGCAGGAGAATTGACGTTTCGGGCATGAGCCCTTCTTCCTTGAAGAAGCTCTCTTCTTCTCCTGCTCCTTGGATGCTGCCTGACCTGCTGCGCTTTTCCAGCAACACATTTTCAGCTCTGATCTCCAGCATCTGCAGTCCTCACTTTCTCCTCGGACCTGTATTTACCGGAGTTGAGAATAATTACAGAGGGTTTGATTGAAACACATCAAATCCGGGCAAGGAAGGGCAGTCTAAATGCAGGGATGATCTTTTCCTTGTTTCGTGAACGGGGCCATGGGGGGTGGGTGCTAGAGTCTAGAATAAGGATCTCAAGGTACAGAGGAAGCAGATGAGAAAACATTTCTTCACTCAGCAGGTGGTGTACCTGTAGGATTCTCCACACAGCATGGAAACAGACTCTTCGGTCCAACCAGTCCATGCTGACCATGTTCCCAGACTAAACTAGTCCCAGCCTCCCTGCCCATGTCTGTGCAAACATTTCTTATTCATGTACTTATCCAAATGTTGTAACTGTTCCCACATCCAACCCTTACTCATGCCACACACAAACCACTCTGCGCAAAAAAATTGCGCCTCATCTCTTTTTAAAATCTTTCTCCTCTCACCTTAAAAGTATGCCTCCAATCTTGAAATTCCCAGCCTAGGGAAAAGATGCCTGCCATTCACCTTATCCACACCCCTCATGATGTTATGAACTTCTATAAGGTCGTCCCTGAACCTCCTACCCTCCAGTGATAAAAGTCTCAGCCTATCCACCCTCACCTTATCATTCAAACCCTCCAGTCCAGACAACATCCTGGTAACTCTCTTCTGAATCCTCCCCAGCTTAATGACATCCTTCCTGTAACAGGGAGACCAGAACGGGACATAGTACTCCAGAGGAGGCCTCACCAACACCCTGTATAATCTCAACATCCTTAGAAAGGTGTGAAAGGCAAGTCATTGAATATACTTCAGAAAGAAATAGCTAAAATTCTGCAGGGGTGAGAAAGTGGGAAGGTCATTGGCTTTGCGTTGGGGAATAGAAGAGTTCAGCATACCTGAGAGAATAGGGTTTCAAGCAATATTTGCTTGAACATAGCTGAGCAAGATTGGAACTTGGGCTGGGCATGGTGGAGAGGGGGAGTAGAACTCAGGGGTAAGACTGATTCCAACTATTGGTGGAGGGCTGGAGTTATGCTTGCGAGTGAGTGCTGACCTGCAGTTTCGGAGTCCGGGGGAGCTCAGGTCTAGGAAAGGAAGGTGATTAACTAGAACAGGAGCAGTTGTTAAGACAGTCCACAACACAGTGACTTGTGAGAGGGACAGCTTAGCAAAAGAATTGTAATCTCTTAGAAAATTAGATTTGATGAACATCTGGGTGAGAAATCTGTGAGATCTGCTTTGATTATTTGATTTGCACTGTGCAGTGTTCAAGCACAGTCTTTTGTCATATTTATCATGTTAATTCTGGGTGTTAAATATGAATTGTGCGTATATTGTAGAACATATTACAATTCTAATGTGTAATAAAGTTGATTATTTGTTCAACATAGTGGAATCTTGTGGCTTTATTCTCTTGTTTTATGTGCCCAGACATCACACATTTTGACTACTTTAAAAATAAAAGCCACTAGTCCCTAGCAAGTTTGTAACATAAAAGTTATGTTCTGGTCCAGGATCATAACAAGGTAACAGCTGAATTTCCCTTCTGAACGTTCAACTGAACGTGCCCTCCAAACAGAGCATTTCAGACCATAAACTACTTACATGATGCAATTTTATACTGTTTTAGCTTCTTTTGAGAATTACTTTCCATCAGTGTTGTCTCTTTCTTGACACTTTCACAAGTAGGGAAAGGTTTGTGCCATCTGCTCTGTCTTATAAAAGTTCATGGTTAACAGGCATTTAACATGATTGCCTTAATTGCTCAGACTTTTGAGTATATGGGTTGGGGAGACATGTTGAGATTGTACAGGGCATTGGTGAGGCCTCTCCTGAAGTACTGTCTCCAGTTCTGGCCGCCCTGCTATTGGAAGACTACTATTATGCTAAAAATCACACAACACCAGGTTATAGTCCAACAGGTTTACTTGCAAGTCCAAGCTTTTGGAGTGCTGCTCCTTCATCAGGTAACTAGTGGGGCAGGGTCAGCCACCTGATGAAGGAGCAGCGCTCTGAAAGCTAGTGCTTTCAAATAAACCTGTTAGACTATAACCTGGTGTTGTCTGATTTTAACTTTGTCCACCCCAGTCCAACACCGGCACCTCCACAAAATTATTAAGCTAGAGAGGGTTTAGAAGATCTACCGGGATGTTGCTGGGAATGGAGGGTGTTTGGGCGAGGCTGGATAGGCTGGGATTTCTTTCACTTTCACTCGGACTTCTTTCACTCTCCAGCGTGTAACATAACCTTCAGTCCAACTCATCCATGCTGAACAGATATCCTAAATAAATCTAGTCCCATTTACCAGCACTCGTTCACATCCCTCTAAACCCTTCCTATTCATATACCCATCCAGATGCCTTTTAAATGTTGTCATTATACCAGCCTCCACCACTTCCTCTGGCAGCTCGTTCCAGACACACACCACCCTCTACATGAAAATGTTGCCCTTTAGGTCCCTTTTAAATCTTCTCCCTCTCACCCTAAACCTATGCCCTCTAGTTCTAGACTCCTCCACCCCAGGGAAAAGATCTTGACTATTTGGGCAAAAGTGAGGACTGCAGATGCTGGAGATCAGAGTCTAGATTAGAGTGATGTTTCATCAGGAAGTTGATTTTCCTGCTCCTCAGATGCTGCCTGACCTGCACCATTCTAATCTAGACCTTGACAATTTACCCTATCCATGCCTCCCGTGATTTTATAAACCTCTATAAGGCCACCCCCTCAGCCTCCGACGCTCCAGGGAAAAAAGCCTCAGCCTATGCAGCCTCTCCCTATATCCCTCCAACCCCGGCAACATCCTCGTAAATCTTCTCTGAACCCTTTCAAGTTTCCCAGCTAGCTGATTAATCTCTGATCAAGTCCAAGATTGATCCCTAGACATTGATGGTATTGCGTGACAGTGTGGGGGACATGAGATCAGCAATGGTCTCAGAGAATGAAATATGGGCAGCATGGTGGCACAGTGGTTAGCACTGCTGCCTCACAGCGCCAGAGACCCGGGTTCGATTCCCGCCTCAGGCACACTGACTGTGTGGAGTTTGCACGTTCTCCCCGTGTCTGCGTGGGTTTGCTCCGGTTTCCTCCCACAGTCCAAAGATGTGCGTGCCAGGTGAACTGACCGTGCTAAATTGCCTGTAGTGTTAGGTAAGCGGTAAATGTAGGGGTATGGGTGGGTTACGCTTCGGCGGGACGGTGTGGACTTGTTGGGCCGAAGGGCCTGTTTCCACACTGTAATGTAATCTAAAGAACAACTTACTTCTGCTTCAATAGTCACTGACACTGGCCGACCCTTTGCGAGCTCTCACAGCAGATCTTATTCTCACATTTTCTAACAATTATTCTGCACTTTTAAACCTCAATTTACCTTCTCAGCAGCCATACCTTTGTATTCCTTGCTCTTGTTCAATCACATTGTGTCCTTTGCCTGATTTGCCTGCACTGCATGAAAAACAAAAATTTTCACTGTACCTGGGTACATTTGACAATATAGGAGGAGAAAGTGAGGTCTGCAGATGCTGGAGATCAGAGCTGAAAATCTGTTGCTGGAAAAGCGCAGCAGGTCAGGCAGCATCCAAGGAGCGGGAGAATCAACGTTTTGGGCATAAGCCCTTCTTCGGGATTCCTGATGAAGGGCTTATGCCTGAAACATCGAACTTCCTGTTCCTTGGATGCTGCCTGACCTGCTGCGCTTTTCCAGCAGCTACATTTGACAATATATCCAATCAAATAAATGACCACAGTAAACGGTTAAAGATAAACCTGGAACTAAAACCTGGGACTTTAGTCTGGATAATTCATGATTTCTAAGACAGTTTCAATAAATCTGGAACACAATATTCAATTTTGTTTGCCTCTGCCTTCTAACCCATATTCACAATCGACAAGGTTGTATGTCCTGTTACATTTAGAAGTCACAATATGTCCTGAAATGTTCAGGACATCTCTTTGTTCTTCTCTTTGGGTCTAACACAGGAGGCCATTCGCCGCCTTAAGGATGTCACACAGGATCTGAAGAAGGCCCGTGCAACTCTTCAGATGTCGCACAGGACGAAAAGGAAGCCGGCCAGGCCCTTTGAGTGCGTTACATAAAGAACTGGAGGGGCCCATTCACCCCCTCAAACTTGTCTCACAGGAACCAAGTGGCCCCCCTTGAGTTTGGTTCACAGAACAGAACCAAAAAACTGCAGAAGGCCATTCTGTCCCTTTGAACCTGTTGATCAAGGATTGCAGTGGTTATAGAAGGCAGCTTACCATCACCTTCAACATGGCAAGTAGCGACAGGGTGAATATACAAGGTATTTTCCCCAGGGTAGTGGAGTCCAAATGTAGAGGGGCATAGGTTTAAGTTGAGAGGGGTAAGATTTAAAAAGGTACCTTTATCACATAGAGGTGTGTATGGAATGAGCTGCCAGAGGAAGGAGTCATTCAGCCTGTATGAACCTATTACATTAGAACAGAAGGAGTCCATTCAGCCCCTCCTTCAGCCTGCTACACAAACACAAGAGAAAGCCATTCAGCCCCTCAAGCCTATTACACAGAATAATGTACGTCTTTTCATTAGTTGGCACAAGTAAAACATTTAAAAGGCATCTGGGTTGGTATATGAATAGGAAGGATTTAGAGGGATGTGGACCAAATGCTGGCAAATGGGACTAGACTAATTTAGGATATCTGGTCGGCATGGAGGAGTTGAACCAAGTTTCAGTTCTGCTCATTCCCTGTGACTCTACTAAATGCTGGACCAGCCAGCAATGTGTGAACGATAAAAGAGAAAAAAGGCCACTCATTACTTGAGGAGAAAGTGAGGACTGTAGATGCTGGAGATCAGAGCTGAAAATGTGTTGCTGGAAAAGCGCAGCAGGTCAGGCAGCATCCAAGGAGCAGGAGAATCGACGTTTCGGGCATCAGCCCTTCTTCAGGAATGAGGAAAGTGCAGCCTGCTGGACACACTTTCCTTATTCCTGATGAAGGGCTTATGCCCGAAACGTCGAATTTCCTGCTCCTTGGATGCTGCCTGACCTGCTGTGCCTTTCCAGCAACACATTTTCAGCACTCATTACTTGAGCCTGCTACACATAAAGATGAAAGTGAGGACTGCAGATGCTGGAGATCAGAGCTGAAAAATGTGTTGCTGGAAAAGCGCAACAGGTCAGGCAGCATCAAAGGAACAGGAGAATCGACGTTTCGGGCATGAGCCGTTCTTCAACGTCGATTCTCCTGCTCCTTGGATGCTGCCTGACCTGCTGCGCTTTTCCAGCAACACAGTTTTCAATGCATAAAGAAGAACACATTCAGCCTCATTGTAGAAGATCAAGAGGAAGCCATTCGGCCCTTGTTGAATCTCTTATACGTGATCAGAAAGAGTGTACTGAAACCCTTCAGGCTGTTGCACAGGAACAGGAACAGGAAGAGGCCATTCAACTCCATCAGTGATTGCTACATTGTAATTGAAAAAGGCCATTCAGCCCCTTCTCACAATATGTTACACAGGAATAGGAGAAGGGCCATTCAGCCTCTCAGGTTTGTGACATAGGAGCATAACCCATTCTCAACCTTGTTACACAGGAACAGGAGGAGGTTCATTCAGCTACCTTGAGCCTTTGACACAGGAAAATGAGGAGATTAGAAGGGGTTTTGCCCGAAACGTCAATTGCACTGCACTTTGGATGCTGCCTGAACTGCTGTGCTCTTCCAGCACCGCTGATCCAGAATCTGGTTTCCAGCATCTGCAGTCATTGTTTTTACCAAAATGAGGAGATTGTTCAGCTCCTTAACAAACCTGTTGTGCAGGAATAGGAAGCCCATTCAGTCTCCTCTTTGAACCTCTTACACAGGAACAAGAGTAGGCCATTCAGCCTGCCAAACAGGAACAGGAGAAGACATTTTAGACCTACTCAAGCCTGCTACAGCCTGTATGAACCTATTACATTAGAACAGAAAGAGTCCATTCAGCCCCTCCTTCAGCCTGCTACACAAACACAAGAGAAAGCCATTCAGCCCCTCAAGCCTATTACACAGAATAATGTACGTCTGTACTTTTAAATGTGGACTGAAACGGGAAACAATCTGTTTTAAAAACCAAGGTTTGCTAAGGAACTACTGCACGTTCTTTGAAAGCAAGCAACTTGACACTCATTGGAAGTACTGTTTACACAGCTGCTGCTTCAGACAGTGGTTGGAGAAGATGCAGACACAGTGCGGGCGAGGGTGAGTACAAATGAAGATTCAGTCAGGCAACAGGTCTGTGGACTATTATCCAGTTATCAATGACAAAGGCCTTCAACTAACAACAACTATGTGATTGGTTGAACTGCTTGGTGGTTGTGAATGAGAATGGGGAGAAGCCATTATCTCCACCAGCTCAGGAGATTTTTCTGTTCTCTGCATCAAAAGCCTCTTTAACCCTACCGATATTTTACCAGAGAGGCTTTTACAAACCTCTACACTATCAATTTATCCATGTTTCAGAATAAACCAAAAAAAGTTTATGTATTTGATGAGATTCATTTCAAGAAACCCTATAGTGTGGGAGCAGGCCATTTGGCCCATCAAGTCCACATAGAATCTTTGAAGAGCATCCAACCCAGACCTGTCCCCATACTCTATCCCTGCATTTCCCTGGGTAATCCACCCTAACCTGCACATCTTTGGACTGTGGGAGGAAACCCATGCGGACACAGGGAGAATGTGCAAATTCCACACAAACAGTCACCCAAGACTGGAATCGAACCTAGGTCCCTGTCACTATGAGGGAAACACTGAGGTACCGTGCTGTCTTTTAGCAGTGCTGTAATGTGTGACTTTTAAGTAAAGAGTCGGAGACATTTTAAATTATGAACCAGCCTCCTTCAAATCAATGGTGAAGTAAGATTGAGAAGCAGCTTTCTGATCAGCACGAGAACCGTCTCAACAGACCCTGTGAACAGAAAGCACTGAACTGCTTTCTCAATTTTCCCTCCGTCCAAAACATCCATGTTTTTCTTTCCTCTGTGTATGTTTAAAGGGGTTTGTAATCGGATCAGTTTTATGTAGCAGTTATTTCTCTTTTTGTACCAACGATTTGTACCTAAGTACTTTGCACTTAAGATGGTGTCATGAGAGGCAACACTGGAAACCTTTCACGGTACTCCTCGAGTACATGTGACAATAACGCCTAATTCTGTTTCTATCTGTTGACATGAAATAAATATGATTACGAGACGTTGGTGTTGGACTGGGGTGTACAAAGTTGAAAATGACACCACACCAGGTTATAGTCCAACAGGTTTAATTGGAAGCACTAGCTTTCAGAGCGCTGCTCCTACAACAATCTGATGAAGGAGCGTCGCTCCGAAAGCTAGTGCTTCCAATTAAACCCGTTGGACTATAACCTGGTGTTGTGTGATTTTTAACTGTGAAATAAATGCAGAAACCTGGCTTTCTGTCAACCCGGGTGTGAAAGTCATGTAAATTCGAATTCCGAATACTTCATAAAATCTTTAACTTTTGTGCTGACCCCAGAAAGAGTGGGGCTCGATTTCCAGCAGGCTACCCGAGTGAGGCAAAACAACTGGAACAGACTAAGATCATCAAGTCTGTTCTGACATTTACTGAGATTGTGACTGATCTGCATATTTGAATTCTGAAATTTTCAATGAAGCATTCTTAGGATCTTGGCTCGGCCATTGACTTTGAGGTGGCCCTTACTAAAAATGTTGCAAATTCAGACACTCAATTCTCCTTAATATTACTCCCACAGGGAAGTGATAGAGCATTCCCAGTGGATATAGGATGGCCTCGTGGACAATAAGTCTCAGGTTTGGATATTTAAGTTACAAATCCTGGAATTTTCAGCAAACGATGCAACAGATATGAAATCTACAAAGGAGAAAGGCAAGAAAGCAAATTCCTATATTGGGAAGGATCTGAAAAATTCCAATTTTATCAGGAACATCCTAGAGTAGGATGAAATCCCCGGTGAAATTCTGTTTTGTTCTGCAAGTGTGAGATTTCAGGAATTTTCAGAACTTCCTAGTTCCCTCCCATTTGTAAATCTATTCAAATTTAAGGAACCTCATGAATCCTGGATTCAAAATTGAAAATTTTGATGCATCTTCTCTGTGAAATTCTGGAGTATTTTCCTTTTTCAATTTGTCAAATCCCCTCACATCTGGACATTTCCTTGAGTGCCTGAACTGATTTTTTGTCAATCGCCAAATCTGCGGCAAAGCTCTGGAATTTTCTGGAACATTCTAGATCTTCCCTGGAACCTACCTTATAGAGATCAGGGAACATTCCCCCCCCCCCTCCCCCAACTTGCAATTTTCAAGAACAATTTGATTGCAATTTTCTAGGATAATCTTGAATATTCCCTGGATCTATTTATGACATTTTCCAGAATGTTCTGATGCATCCCTGAAAACTGATCTTGTAGGGGTCCGGGTATTCCCCTGGAATATTCCGGAATGATCCAGACCTTTCCCTGGAATGTACTCCTTGAGTTTTGGATGTTCCCCAGAATATTCTGGAATGATGCAGACCTTATCTCCTTGAGTTTCGAATGTTCCTCTGAGTATTCTAGAACATTCTTCACTTTCCCTGGGAACAATCTTCGAGAGTTCCGGATCTTTCCCTGGAAATAATCTGGAATGATTTGGACCTTATCACTCTGAGTTTCGGATGCTCCCCCTGCAATATTCTAGAACGGTCTGCATATCTCCCTGGGACTGGACTTCGAGAGTCCTGGATCTTTGCCTGGAATATTCCAGAATGTTCTGTTGACCAGCTCGAGCCAGTTTCCACTCGGAATTCTGATTTATAGAGTCATAGAGTGGAGAAGCAGCGCTCCGAAAGCTAGTGCTTCCAAATAAACCTCTCGGACTATAACCTGGAGCTGTGTGATTTTTAACTTTGGAAACTTCTAGAACACGTCAGAATGTTTCCCCTCCGGACCCAGTTCTGAAATAATTTAACGTAACATTTCCATCCCTTCCCTGGGAATTTTTTTTTCGTTGGAGAAAGATTTTTTTTCTCTGTTCCTTTCTGTCAGTTTTCTTGGTAAAGGCTGGATCCCTTTCTGGAATGTTCTAGAACATCCAAAGGAGCGTGTGGAATGTTCTGGAACCATTATGAGAGAAAAAAGAATATTTTTAAAACCGTCCAGCAACTTTTAAATAATTGTGGCTGGAGTTTGTCGAAAATAAAACACATCTTCCCGCTTTGGAAAGTTCTAGAAGCGTCTGGAAAGTTCGGGACGTTCCTTTGGCGCCTTCCCGCGGTCAGGAGGACAACCCCGCCCCCCCATCCACGGCCCCGCCCCCACGCACCCCGGCCCCGCCCCCACGCACCCCGGCCCCGCCCTCCACCCACGGCCCCGCCCCCACGCACCCCCGGCCCCGCCCCAACACCAACACCTCGCGCGCAACTGGGGAGTCTATTCGGTGTTACACGCGGCCCCGCCCCAACACATCCCCGGCCCCGCCCTCCGGCCACGGCCCCGCCCCGACACCAGCGCATCGCGCCCGATTGGGGAGCCTGTTCGGTGTTACACGCGGCCCCCGGACGGTTTTGAGTGGGGCGCCAGGGGGCTTCCGGTCAGGCCGGTGTGTTGCCTAGAGGTGGTTTCGGGGAGGAGGGTGGGGGGACACCGGCTTCCGGTCCGGGAGGACGGTTGAGTCAGGGACACCGGCTTCCGGTGCCCGACCCGCCTGTCCTGTGTCCGCGGGTGGTTTGTCGGAGCGGGCGGGTGAGTGAGCGACGAGGCCTGAGGCCTGGGCCTGGGCCCGGGCCCGGGGTGAATTCACCCCCTCCACCCCCTCCACCACCCGGAACTTGTAGAAGATTCTGGGGTCTTTATCCTTACAAACCTTCCCTTCTTATCCCTCCCCCCTCACTTACCCCCTCCACCCCCCTCGCTTACCCCCCATTACCCCCTTTCCCCCTCCTCACCTGCCTTTTGCCCTCACCCCACTTTTGTCCTGCAGTCAACTCTCCTCACCCTGTCTCACATCTCACCTGCTGTCACCCCCCCTTTCCTCTCGCCCCCCTTCCTCTCGCCCCCCCTCCTTTCCTCTCGCCCTCCCCTCCTTTCCTCTCGCCCCCCCTCCTTTCCTCTCGCCCCCCCTCCTTTCCTCTCGCCCCCCCCCTTTCCTCTCGCCCCCCCCCTTTCCTCTCGCCCCCCCCTTTCCTCTCGCCCCCCCCTTTCCTCTCGCCCCCCCTCCTTTCCTCTCGCCCCCCCTCCTTTCCTCTCGCCCCCCCTCCTTTCCTCTCGCCCCCCCTTTCCTCTCGCCCCCCCCTTTCCTCTCGCCCCCCCTCCTTTCCTCTCGCCCCCCCTCCTTTCCTCTCGCCCCCCCTCCTTTCCTCTCGCCCCTCCTTTCCTCTCGCCCCCCCTTCCTCTCGCCCCCCCTTCCTCTCGCCCCCCCTTCCTCTCGCCCCCCCTTCCCTCTCGCCCCCCCTCCTTTCCTCTCGCCCCCCCTCCTTTCCTCTCGCCCCCCCTCCTTTCCTCTCGCCCCCCCTCCTTTCCTCTCGCCCCCCCTCCTTTCCTCTCGCCCCCCCTCCTTTCCTCTCGCCCCCCCTCCTTTCCTCTCGCCCTCCCCTCCTTTCCTCTCGCCCTCCCCTCCTTTCCTCTCGCCCTCCCCTCCTTTCCTCTCGCCCTCCCCTCCTTTCCTCTCGCCCTCCCCTCCTTTCCTCTCGCCCTCCCCTCCTTTCCTCTCGCCCTCCCCTCCTTTCCTCTCGCCCTCCCCCCTCCTTTCCTCTCGCCCTCCCCCCTCCTTTCCTCTCGCCCTCCCCCCTCCTTTCCTCTCGCCCTCCCCCCTCCTTTCCTCTCGCCCCCCCCCCCTCCTTTCCTCTCGCCCCCCCCCCCTCCTTTCCTCTCGCACCCCCCCCCACTCCTTCCTCCTGCCTCCCCCTCCTTTCCTCCCCTCAAACCTGTGTCTCTCTAACCCAGGCAGCGTTCTGGTAAACCTCTTCTCCAAAGCCTCCTGTACTGTGGGATAACTATGAAACAGGATAAACAGTCCAACCATGTGATGCTGTGAGGTTTGATTTGGATTAAATGAAATGTACCAAGTTGAGACTTGGGTGGATTTTAGTATTCAGCAAAGGACAGAAAAGATTGGTGGAGGAAATTGCATGCGTAAATCTAGAAAAAATGAAAACAGGCTTCTGTAATTATGTAAAATGGAATTAGTTGCTGAAAGTAAATGTGGGGAGCAAGGAGATGGCAGAGACAGCAAGCAATGGTTTTTGTGTGTCAGCTATGGCAAGTGGAAAGAGTTTGGCTGCTGACTTGGGAGGCTAGATTCAAGTTCACTTCTCTAATGTGAGCACAAAGATGCACCAGTGTGTTTACTTCTAGGCTGAGTAAAGAAAGTCTTGGGTTTTTGGATTTTTAAAAAAAAGTATTTGATAAAAGTGCCACATATGTGGCCATCACTCTAAGGGAGGATGCATAGAATTTTATGGAGTTTAATTCAGATAAATGTGAGGTGCTGCATTTTGGGAAAGCAAATCTTAGCAGGATTTATAAACTTAATGGTAAGGTCCTAGGGAGTGTTGCTGAACAAAGAGACCTTGGAGTGCAGGTTCATAGCTCCTGGAAAGTGGAGTCGCAGGTAGATAGGATAGTGAAGGTGGCGTTTGGTATGCTTCCTTTATTGGTCAGAGTATTGAGTACAGGGGTTGGGAGGTCATGTTGCGGCTGTACAGGACATTGGTTAGGCCACTGTTGGAATCTTGCGTGCAACTCTGGTCCCCTTTCTCTCGGAAAGATGTTGTGAAACCTGAAAGGGTTCAGAAAAGATTGACAAGGATGTTGCCAAAGTTGGAGGATTTGAGCTACAGGGAGAGGCTGAACAGGCTGGGGCTGTTTTCCCTGGAGCGTCGGAGGCTGAGGGATGACCTTATGGAGGTTTACAAAATTATGAGGGGCATGGATAGGATAAATAGGCAAAGTCTTTTCCCTGGGGTCGGGGAGTCCAGAACTAGAGGGCATAGGTTTAGGGTGAGGGGGGAAAGATATGAGACCAACAGGGCAACTTTTTCATGCAGAGGGTGGTGAGTGTATGAAATGAGCGGCCAGAGGAAGTGGTGGAGGCTGGTACAATTGCAACATTTAAGAGGCATTTGGATGGGTATATGAATAGGAAGGGTTTGGAGGGATATGGGCCGGGTGCTGGCAGCTGGGACTAGATTGGGTTGGGATATCTGGTCGGCATGGACAGGTTGGACCGAAGCGTCTGTTTCCATGCTGTACATCTCTATGACTCTATGACTAATTGGGGTTAATATAGAAGCATAGATGTAGCAGTGATTAAGTGACAGCTAGGTAAAAGATTGAATAAAAGACAGGAAACATAGTCAGTTTGGAACTGGTCAGTTTCAAGTTGGTAACGCTGTGATTTGAGTATTTATAGTCCATCTTCATGACAGGTGTCTAAGTGTGATATATTTTGGTTCACAATTGGTGGTATAATGGACAGTGAAGAGGGTGACTTCAGAGTACAGCAGGATCTTGATAAGGTGGGCCAAGGAGTGGCAGATTTAGATTTAGATAAATGTAAGGTGCATTTTGGAAAGGCAAATCAGGTCAGGACTTGTACGCTTCATGGTAAGGTCCTGGGGAGTGTTGCTGAACAAAGAGACCTTGGCGTGCAGGTTCGTAGCTCCTTGAAAGTAGAACTGTAGGTAGATTAATGAAGAAGACATTTAGTATGCTTGCTGTCATAGATCAGTACATTGAGTATAGGAGTTGAGAGCTGAAATTTTGTTGCTGGAAAAGCGCAGCAGGTCAGGCAGCATCCAAGGAGCAGGAGAGTCAACGTTTCGGGCATGAGCCCTTACGACTCTCCTGCTCCTTGGATGCTGCCTGACCTGCTGCGCTTTTCCAGCAACACATTTTCAGCTCTGATCTCCAGCATCTGCAGTCCTCACTGTCTCCATGTTGAGGTCGTACACAACAATGGTTCAGCCACTTTTGGAATACTGCGTGCAATTATGATTTCCCTGCTGTAGAAAGGCTGTTGTGAAACTTGAGAGGGTTCATAAAATAATTTCCGAGCATGTTGCCAGGTTTGGAGGGTTTGACCTATAGGCAGAAGTTGAATAGACTGGGGTTATTGAATAGACTGGGGTTATTTCCCTGGAGCATCGGAAGCTGAGGGGTGACCTTACAGAAATTTATAGAATCATGAGGGGCATGGGTGGGGTGAATGGCCAAGGTCTTTCTCCCCAGAGTAGGAGAGGTGGTGTGTGGAGATGGAATGAGCTGCCAGAGGAAGTGGTGGAGGCTGGTACGATTACAGCATTTAAAAGGCATCTGGATGGGGACATGAATAGGAAGGGTTTGGAGGGCCGAATGCTGGCAAATGGGACTAGATTTATTTAGGATATCTGGTCAGCTTGGCTGAGTTGGGCCGAATGGTCTGTTTTCTGTGTTGTACACCTCTATGACTCTGCATGAAACAAAGTAGGAAATTAAGCTGTGGGGACAACGCAGTAAGCCTGGACAAGGTAACTGTAGGTACAACTTCGAGGAGAAAGTGAGGACTGCAGATGCTGGAGATCAGAGCTGAAAATATGTTGCTGGGAAAGCGCAGCAGGTCAGGCAGCATTAAAGGAGCAGGAGAATCGACGTTTCGGGAAGGGCTCATGCAACACATTCTCAACTGTAGGTGCATGACTATGTGATGGGAAAAGATGCTGAGTTTTTATTAAATGGATGTTATTGTTTTGAGGAGAATTGGGTGCCCTTGTGGAAGCAGCACAATGTTAAAATGAAAAAGGAGGTGATCCTGTGACGATGTACCTGGGTTACGGTCACTCAGGTCTCGGGGGTGAGGTTGAAGCATGTGACAGATCGGGTTGTCCTCTCCGAGGTTGTAGGTCGTGGTGATTGAACTTGTTGCTCTGACACCCGCTCTGTTTCTCTCTCGCCCTCCCCTCACACAGCGAAGTCGAGATGTCACTGTCCAAACGTGACCTGGATGAGCTGAAGCCATGGGTGGAGAAGACAGTAAAGAGGGTCCTGGGCTTCTCCGAGCAGACCGTGGTTACGGCAGCACTCAACTGCGTGGGCAAAGGGATGGACAAAAAGAAAACAGTGGGTACGCTGGGAGTGCCTTTTCTAACCCCAGAGGCTGTGCCATGGTTTAATTGTATTGCTAAGGGTAATACAGGCAGCATCCAAGGAGCAGGAGAATCGATGTTTCGGGAAGGGCTCATGCAACACATTTTCCACTGTGACTGTGGTGGGAAAAGATGCTGAGTTTTTGTAAATGGATGAGCAGGGGGAATATATTGCTTATGTACTTCGAATGCGTGGAAAAAGAGACTGGTGAACCTACTCTGAGCCAAGTGGCCCCGGTTCAAATCCCACCTGCTGTGCCTTTTATCAGATCTGAGGGCCCTGCTTGCCCCTCTGGTGTAGCTGGGTCCAAGTCCATGTGTCCCTGAAGAGGGGAATGTGGCACACCGAGGGCTCCCTGTGAACCAGTGGGCACTGCACAGGCTGATGTGCATCAATGCATCCCGATCTGATCTTCAATTTGCTTTGCGCAGTTTTAAGTGCTCCCTCTTCACGGGGGGGGGGAGCGGGGGTAGGGTGTTCACCTTTTATGTTGGTTCCTGAATTTCACTAATAGTTTCAAAAAAAAGCGACTGCTGGAATCCTGGGTTGGGAGTTAGGCTGAGATCGTTGGTGGAATGGAGCCTTGTCGATCAACAAGGGACTGTTCAGTCGAGTTGCACACTCTGTCACTTTGTGTAGGGTCCCTTTGTCAGGGCTGGGATTAAAGCTGTCCTGCTCAAACCCCCTTGTGGGCATTTTTTGTGTGATATGGTCACAGGTGCCACCCTCAGTCTGGCCCTACTTCCTTTTGCCAGGGGGCAGGTGGTCCAACAATGAGAGAGACTAATGTTGCTGCAATCCCAGCAGAACAAGGGGCTGCTCTCTCGTGAGACAGACAGACAGAGATGATTGGTGTTGGGTTTAACCCCCATGTCTCAGAGGTGGCTGAGATGGTGCACACTTCATGGTAACTTTGGCTGGTGGTGTGGGAATCGAACCCATGTTGTTGACTTCAGTGTACAGCAAAGTAGCTGTCCAGCTAACTGAACCAATAAACAAACCCTGGGTGTTGCTCCTGGAATGCAGCGCCTGGAAATGTGGTAGAGGCTGGTTCTATTGATCTTTCCAGAGGGGCACCGGACAGTTATTTGGTGAGAAGTCGTGTGCAGGATGATGGGGCAAAGGTGGGAGATTGGCAGCGGGTAATGATGCTTATTTGAAGGGCTGGGGCAGGCATGGTGGCCTGAATGGCCTCCTGCACCATAACAATTCTGTAATTCTTCTGTGAAGTGGGCAAAAGGTGGTAAATGGAAAGTGATTCTGTATGTGTCTGACTTCGTTTTCTCTCGCTCTCTCTCTCTTGCACTCTCTCTCTCTCTCTCTCGCGCTCTCTCTCTCTCGCGCTCTCTCTCTCTCGCGCTCTCTCTCTCTCGCGCTCTCTCTCTCTCGCGCTCTCTCTCTCTCGCGCTCTCTCTCTCTCGCGCGCGCTCTCTCTCGCGCGCGCTCTCTCTCGCGCGCGCTCTCTCTCGCGCGCGCTCTCTCTCGCGCGCGCTCTCTCTCTCTCTCCCCTCCCTTGCTCACGCTCTCTGTCTCCATACTCTCCCACATTCCCCACACCTCTGTGGCTCTCTCTCTTGCCATGCTGTTGGTCTCTTCCCCCTCACCGTACTCGCGCATTCTCTCCCATGCGTACTGCCTGTCTCTCTCCCCGTGTGCTCCCCCCCCCCGCCCCAATCCCCTGTAGAGCACCTGAAACCGTTTCTGGACGACTCGACGGTGCGGTTTGTGGACAAGCTGTTCGAGGCGGTGGAGGAAGGCCGCAACACCCGGCACTCCAAATCCGGTGGGGAGAAACACCGGAAAAGGGAGCTAAAGGTTGGCACTCACTGGCCCACTCGATATTTCAGGTGGGGGGGGTGGGGGGGTTGCCTGTTTACAGCCCCCTACCAGGCAATGCCTGTCTGACTTGGTTAGGTGTGGCGATGGCAGTGGCGGGGAGCTGGGATTCCGTCTGTGTTCTCTGCTTTATGACTGAACCCACTGGGTTTCCAGATTGTGCCTCCCACCCTCCGATTCAAGCTTCTGTTAAATCCGACATCACTGACCATTCAGCCCATCGTGCTTATGCCGTCTCATTGCGTGAGAGGGATCCCAATTAAGTCCCACTCTCGGCCTCCAGTCCCCTACAGCGCCTTCATTCCCACACCACTGTCCCCGTCCGTTCCTGTTACATCTGCTTCCCCCACTCCTTTTGGCAGCATGTTTCAGCTCAGAGCGAATCCCTCTGTCCTTTCATACACTGGTTCCTCCGAATATTCTCTAGGTTGTGTCCCTCTGGTGACAGACCCTCTTGCCTGAGGAAACACTTCCTCATTGACTCGATTAGAACCTCAAAAGCCCCTCTATGTTGATGAGGTGTTTGAGGAAATACAAATATTTGGGTAATGAAGGTCAACTCTCTCCAAGGTTACAAATTAATATTTTTTGAGGCTACCATTTCTAATTGAAAATTCTCATTTTGCAATCCCCTCCAGTCTTTTTCTATCTTCCAGCCTCCCTCTGTCTCTCACCACCTCCCCCATACCCCCTCCGTATCTCTTATCATTCCCTCTTGCCCCTACACACCCCCTTTTTTATAGTCATACAGCATGGAAACAGACCCAACTAATCAACTCTGACCATATTTCCAAACTAAACTAGTCCCATCTGCCTATGTTTGGCCCATGTCCCTCTAGACTTTTCCTGTTCATGTAGCTATCCAAATATCTTCTAAACATTGTAGCTGTATCTGTATCCACTTCCTCTGGTAATTTGTTCCACACACAAACCTATCTCTGTGTTTTAAAAATAAGTTGCCCCTCCTCTCACCTTAAACATATATTCCCACCTTATGGAAAAGACTGTGGCTATTCATCTCATCGATGCCCCTCGTGATTTTATAAACTTCAGTCACCTCCCAACCTCCCCTGTGAAAAAAGGTTCCAGTCTATCTTTACAAGTCAAACCCTTTATTCCTGTGTCACATCCAGCCCCTACACCCCCTCCCTATCTCTGTCACCCCCTCCAGCTCCTACACCCCCTCCCTATCTCTGTCACCACCTCCAGCCCCTACACCCCCTCCCTATCTCTGTCACCACCTCCAGCCCCTACACCCCCTCCCTATCTCTGTCACCACCTCCAGCCCCTACACCCCCTCCCTATCTCTGTCACCACCTCCAGCCCCTACACCCCCTCCCTATCTCAATCACCTCCTCCAGCCCCTACACCCCCTCCCTATCTCTGTCACCACCTCCAGCCCCTACACCCCCCCTCCCTATCTCTGTCACTGCCACCAGCCCCCACACCTCCTCCCTATCTCTGTCACCCCTACTCGCCCCCACATCTCCCTATCTCTGCAACCTCCTCCAGCCCCTACACCCCCTCCCTCTCTCTGTAAATGCCTTCAACTCTGCATTCATTATCGCATTTCTCTCATCCCCTTTAGCCTGTACTCTGCTCCATATCTCAAATCTTCTTCAGACATGAGGAACCTCCCTTTCCCTGCCCTTCTGCAACTCCTACAACCCTCCGTGATCTCTGCACTTCTATATTCAACCCTGCACATTGCTCCCAGCACCTCTGTCTGATTGTAATTGCTGTAGGATTGATGACCACGTCTCCACTGCCTGGGGCACTCCATCCTGGAATTCCCTCCCAATCCCCCTCTGCCTGTCCACTGTTAGCCATAATTGTGGTTACCTAATATCATCCTTTGTGTCTCGTGGTTGAATTTGATCCAGTTTATGCTCTGCTAAGCACACTGGGCTGTTAAAGGTGTTGTATGAATGTGAGCTGTTGTTGCTTGCAGACCGCAGTAACCTGAATGGGTGCCTCACTCTTTTCCGTTTGTTTTGCTGGCAGGAGGTCTTTGGCGAGGATTCGGAGGTCACTCGGGAATCGTCGTCCAAGAGGAAACGGATCCTGAGGTTCGAAGAGGTTGAGGAGAATGACATTATCCCCGGACCACCCACAGAGAGCCCAGGCATGCTCACAAAGATTCAGGTCAGTTTGATTTCTCCATGATGCCTACCGAGACCACAGACCGGTCAAAGAGTTGGCAGAGCAGGGCTGGATTTACAGCAGGATTCAACAAGCAGTGTATTTTACAGCAGGCTGTCTCTACTTACATAGCACACTATTGGAGACAATCAACAGAGTCAATAAGGCACTGCAGTACCGAGTCTTCAGGGCCTGTTCGGATGGCGCCCGGCCTGCAGGGTGAAAGTGAGGACTGCAGCTGCTGAAGATCAGAGTCAAAACGTGTGGTGCTGGAAAAACACAGCTACTCAGGCAGCATCCGAGGAGCAGGAGAATCCACGTTTCGGGCACCAACTCTTCATTAGGCATCATGAAGGCCTTCTGTCCGAAACGTCGACCCTCCTGCTGCCTGACTGGCTGTGCTTTTCCAGCACCACACTTTTTGACCCCGGCCTGCAGGGCCCGTTCAGACAAGGCCGGGCCTGTGCAGACGGGGCCCGGCCCGCCGGGCTTGCTCGATTTGATTAATTTATTGTCACGTTTATCTTGTTACAGTGAGAAGTGTTGTATAACAGTATTTAAATAGCACACGGCAGTGAGCTGTTGATGAACTATAGGAAGGCCGAATCATTGAGCAAAACTGTAACAACGTAGTCATCCAGCACAGAAGCAGCCTAATCAGTTCATAACCCCAAACTAAACTCCCATCTGCCTGTTCCTGGCCCATATCCCCCCAAACATTTCCTGTACGTGTCCTTATCCAAATGTCTTAAGTGTTGTAACTATGCCCACATCCACCACTTCCTCAGGAAGTTCATTCCACCTGCAAATCACTCTCTGTTTAAAAAGAAAGTCCCTCTTGTCTTAAATCTCTCTCCTGTAAGGTTAAAAATGTGCCCCCGTGTCTTGAAATCCTCCACCCGAGTGAAACGGTAACCACCACTAACCCTGTCTGTATCCCTCATTATTTTATCAACTGCTTTAATCTCACCGCTCCACCTCAACATCGAATAGCTGAATTGTTGGCATATCTCTGTCCCTGGGAGGGTTTGATGGGGGGACAGTGTAGAGGGAGCTTTACTCTGCATCTAACCCCGTGCTGTCCCTGTCCTGGGAGGGTTTGATGGGGGGACAGTGTAGAGGGAGCTTTACTCTGTATCTAACATGTGCTGTCCCTGTCCTGGGAGGATTTGATGGGGGGACAGTGTAGAGGGAGCTTTACTCTGTATCTAACCCTGTGCTGTCCCTGTCCCTGGGAGTGTTTGATGGGGGACAGTGTAGAGGGAGCTTTACTCTGGATCTAACCCTGTGCTGTCCCTGTCCCTGGGAGTGTTTGATGGGGGGACAGTGTAAAGAGAGCTTTACTCTGTATCTAACCCCATGCTGTCCCTGTCCTGGGAGTGTTTGATGGGGGACAGTGTAGATTAGACTTACAGTGTGGAAACAGGCCCTTCGGCCCAACAAGTCCACACCAACCCCGCCAAAGCGCAACCCACCCATACCCCTACATTTACCCCTTACCTAACACTACGGGCAATTTCCCATGGCCAATTCACCTGACCCGCACATCTTTGGACTGTGGGAGGAAACCGGAGCACCCGGAGGAAACCCACGCAGACACGGGGAGAACGTGCAAACTCCACACAGTCAGTCGCCTGAGGCGGGAACTGAACCCGGGTCTCAGGCACTGTGAGACAGCAGTGCTAACCACTGTGCCACCGTGCTGCCCCAAAAAGCAGCGTGGGCTCCTTCGAGCCGGAATTGAACCGGCGACCTGTAGAGGGAACTTTACTCTGTATCTAACCCCGTGCTGTCCCTGTCCTGGGGAGACAGAGTTGAGGAAGATTTACTTTCGGCCTTAAGGCCCCGAGGAAGCTTGGTTATTGATTCTGATGTTTTGCTGTGAATTGACTCCTTTCCTTTTCTTTATTTGCCTCAAACAGATCAAACAGATGATGGAAGCGGCGACAAAGCAGATTGAGGAGAGGAAGCGGCAGCTCAGTCTGATCACCCCATCGTTCCAGCAGGTAACGGGTACTGTCACACCAGCGGCTGTGACGGTGGCGCTTGGCTGTGCTGTGAACACCCACTGTGCCTGATCATTGCTGCCCTCCAGGGCACTTGGGAGAGAAAGTTGGGTCTGGGAGGGTTCCAGTTATCCCTTCCATTCCGGAGTTGGAAGGGATGTCCTTGGAGTTAACCAGGGACTTCTGTTTGTCCATCTCAGTGGCGTTCAAGATAATTTCAGGCAGTGTCTTTGGACTGAGTGCTCGGAACAGAGAGGGGTTGTGCAAGAGGGAGGACAGATCGCGGAGGGGCATCCCTTCCCTGGCCGGCGTCACTTCAGTCAAAGGTGATGTGATGGTCGTTGTGTCGGGATTTCTAGTATCTTCCTGTGCACCCATGAGCTGCTGCGGGCTCTCTTTGAGCACGGGAGGTGGGTGGATCAGTGTTTGTTGCTGTATCTGGTTGCCCATTGAGGTGACGGCGAGTTACTTTCTTGAACTGCTGCAGTCTGTGGTGATGGAGGGTACACCCACAGTACTGTAAGGGAGTGAGTGGACGTCTGTATGTGTCCAGGCAGCACGGTGGGTGGATTGGAGGGGAACTTACAGTTCCATGTATCTGCTGCCCTTGTCCTTCTAGATATTAATGGTATCTAAGGAGCCCTGGTGATTTGCTGCCCTGCATCTTGTAGCTGGTACACCCTGCTGCGACTGAGCGTTAGTGGTGGAGGGAGTGAATGAAGGAAGGAAGGTGATGGATGGGGTGACCATCAAGCAGGCTGTCGTCTTGAGGTGCCACAGCCCAATGTTGACTGGATGTCGACCTGTGACCTATTCTGGGGCTAGCTAGGGTGGTGAAAGGTGCTGCAGAAATGGGCGTCTCTCTGCTGCTCGCTGTTGCCTGACGTGACCTTGTTTCTCTGCAGCGGGTTTCGGCCCTGGCTCCCAACGCCGACCTGCCCCCGATGGGTCAGACCATCCAGCCCTCCCAGGCGGCCTCCTTCATGAACGATGCCATTGAGAAGGCCAAGAAGGCGGCCGAGCTGCAGGCCCGGATCCAGACCCAGCTCTCCTTGAAGCCCGGACTGCTGCAGAGCACCAACCTGGTGGGCCTCGCCAATCTGCACGCCATGGGCATCGCGCCCCCGTGAGTATCTGTGCTGCCCCATGGGGGGGAAAGTGAGTGGTCCTAGCCAGCACTGACCGAGGGTTGGGAGGGGACACTTGGTGAAGGAACCCTCTCTCCCTCACGTTGCCCCTATCCTGCTGTTTACCCCGACCATGCCCCAGGGGGTGAATTCCACATTCTCCCTCTCAGGATACAGACTTTTCTCCTCGATTCCCATTTATTTGTAACTGGACCGTATTGGCAGTCCTCCAGTTGCTGTCATTCCTTCACATGGTATTTTTCACTGTTGCGTGAGATATTTCTGCATGGGAGCAGATGCCCTGTCTCCCGTGAGAGCATGTCCCCTGTTTTCTCCCCACTCCAGTAACAGGAGAAGGCCATTCGCCCCCTCCAGCCTGCCCCACCATTCTCGATCACGGCTGAAGGTCCACCTCCAACGCCAATTACCCACATAATCCCCATATCCCTTGGTGTGACTGGTCACCAGAAATCTCTCAGCCTCTCCCTGTTTCAATCTACTGAATTCTGCTCTTGCCCCTCTGTATCCTTTTATCGTGTAGACTAGGCTGCCCAGTCACTGTGTGATCTTGTCTCTCTGAGATTCCATAAGCTTTATATAATGTCTGTCAGTGTTGCCCTTCCAGATGAATTCTAGCTCACTAGCAAGCACTGTATTTGGCCAGTTGGGACTTTATTTGGTATTTTTCAAAAAAATCACTGATGGGATTTGGGTGCACTGCCTGAGTCGGCATTTATCGCCTGTCTCTAGTTGCCCTTGAGAAGGTGGAGGTGAGCTCCCTTCTTGAGCACGGTTGTCGGCTCTCAATGCCTTTAAGGAGGGAATTCCAGGATTTTACACCTGGTGCTAGTGATGAAATAGTGTATTAGATTAAAAACAATGACTGCAGATGCTGGAAACCAGAGTCTAGATTAGAGTGGCGCTGGAAAAGCAGGCAGCATCCGAGGAGCAGGAAAATCGACGTTTCGGGCAAAAGCCCTTCATCAGGAATACAGGCCTGAGGGTCTGAAGGGTGGAGAGATAAATGAGGAGGGTGGGGGTGGGGAGAAAGTAGCATAGAGAAACAGTACCTTTCCAACTCCAGATCGGGGGTGTGAGGAGGAGGCAGCAATGTTCCCATGTATCAATTGCCCTTGTTGTTCTGGATGGAAGTGGTCATGGGTTTGGAAGGTCGTGCTGAGTTGCTGCAGTGCATCTTATTGATGGTGCGTACTGCTACGGCTGAGCATCAGTGGTGGAGGGAGTGGATATGTGACCCAAGCGGGTTGCTTCGAGTGTGATCGGCGCTGCACCCATCCAGGCAAGTGGGAAGTATTCCGCTGTGCTCCTGTCTTGTGGCGTGTTGATGGTGGGACAGGCTTTGGGGAGTCAGGAGGCGAGTTACTGGTTGCAGGATTCCCAGCCTCTGCCCTGCTGTTGTGGGGCACTATTTATATGGCCGCTCCGGCTCAGGCCAATGGTAACGCCTCGGACTTTAACAGTGGGAGATTCAGTGACGGTAATGCCATTGAGCTCCCAAGACCAATTATTAATAGTCTCCTGTGAGATGGTGAACCCCGGGATGTGATAGTGGCAGTTCAATCAGAGTAACATTATTGCTGGTTAGATTGTACGTTGTGAGATGGTGACCATGCAGGTGGTGATAGAGGGGGAGGTTCGGGTTGGTAACACCATTGGATGTCATGGGAGTGATGGTTAGACTCTGTCTCTTTGGAGATGGTAATGAGATGGATGTTGATCGTTGGGGGGGTGGGATTCACGTTGGTAATGGGAATGAATGTCATGGGGAGATGGTAATGAGATGGATGTTGATAGTTGGGGGGTGGGATTCACGTTGGTAATGGCATTGAATGTCATGGGGTGATGGTAACAAGGTGGATGTTGATAGTTGGCAGGGGGGTGGGATTCACGTTGGTAATGGCAATGAATGTCATGGGGAGAGGGTAATGAGATGGATGTTGATAGTTGGGGGGTGGGATTCACGTTGGTAATGGGAATGAATGTCATGGGGAGATGGTAATGAGATGGATGTTGATCGTTGGAGGGGTGGGATTCACGTTGGTAATGGGAATGAATGTCATGGGGAGAGGGTAATGAGATGGATGTTGATCGTTAGGGGGTGGGATTCACGTTGGTAATGGCATTGAATGTCATGGAGAGATGGTAATGAGATGGATGTTGATCGTTGGGGGGTGGGATTCACGTTGGTAATGGGAATGAATGTCATGGGGAGAGGGTTAGATTCTGCCTTTTTGATGGTCTTTGCCAGGCATTTGTGTGGTACAAATGCCATTTGCCACGTTAGCCCAAATTGCTGCCTTGACCACCAGTGCCCCCCACCCCCCCTTCCCAGTCCAATTGTCTGTCCCCTCCCCAAAAAAAACTTGGCACAACGACAGTCGCATCCCCACTGCCGATGGTGGAACCGGAGGGTGTTGGTCTGTGTATGGGTTCAGACTGACAGGTCCTGTTTCCATTGGCAGCAAAGTGGAGTTGAAGGAGCACCTGAAGCCGACACCGCTGATACTGGACGACCAGGGCCGGACGGTGGACGCCACTGGGAAGGAGGTGGAGCTGACCCACCGGATGCCCACCCTGAAAGCTAACATCCGAGCGGTGAAGCGCGAGCAGTTCAAGCAGCTGCTGCTGAGGGAGAAACCCAGCGACGACCTGGAGGCCAACACCTTCTACGACCCCCGCGTGCCCGTGCTGCCCTCCCAGCGCCAGAAGAGGATCTTCCGTTTCCACGAGAGGGGCAAGTTTGAGAAAATAGCCCAGAGGATACGCACCAAGGTAGCGGCGGCCGGCCTGGGACAGGGGAGAGGGGAGGGGGCTCCGTTTCCCCTCAACCCCCACCTTGCGAAAGAGAAATCAGTCGGGCCAGGTGGGAGGGGGTTGGACTTTAAAGGGAATAGCGGCAGAGTTGAATTATTTAAGGGTAAGGATAAAGGGCGAGATGAAATGCTATTCTTATAGCCTCGGTTCCCCCCAGCAGGCTAAAAGCTGCCATGATGTGGATTGGTGTTTAATTGAATCCCTTGTGAATGTTTGGTGGACGGTAAAACTCCCGTGACCCCGGTGAAGGGGAAACGGAGCCCCCTTTGATCTCTCAGCGCGCCTCCCTCTACCTTTTCTGACTGAAAGCGTAAGCTCTGTGCTTTTGCCTATTGGGTAGGTAGCACGGTGATTAGTCACTGATTTAATAATCCCAGCGAAAAGTCCAAACTGTACGGCCTGGCGTTTCGAGGGACCCAGTTTGTTGAAATATTTGGAAGTAGAATTGGTCAAGGGGTCTGTAAAAGGTGTTGGAAAACCCCATCAGGTTCACACTGAAGTCTTTCCTGCTGTAGAGCTGCTGACTTGGGGTGGCAAGAGCAAGCAGGGATGGGGTTGGGGGCTGGAAAATGCAATCCTCGCATCCCACAATCGCATGAGTGGAAATGGGTGACGATGCGGGAAGGAGCTTGGGGGTGGGTTGGGCATGACTCCACTGGTGCTGTATCTTTAATGCAGTTACCTCCCGCCACCCCACCCCCACCCCCCCCACCCCTGCCCTCTCCATTCTGTGTTCAGGCGCAGCTGGAGAAACTGCAGACCGAAATCGCCCAGGCGGCCAAGAAGACGGGCATCCAGACCTCGACCAAGTTGGCACTGATCGCCCCCAAGAAGGAGCTGAGGGAGGGCGAGGTGCCGGAAATCGAGTGGTGGGATTCCTACATCATTCAGAGCGGGATTGAGCTGTGAGTTGCCTGGACGCTGGGTGGGGAGTGAGGTTCTGAGGGCTGGGTGAGGACTCCAGGCTGTGTCGTTGGGCTACCCACCGGTGTGCACACCCTTGCAACTCTTAAACCCCACAAAACATCTGGTTGATTGCCTGGTTTGCTGATCCCTTTCCCTAAGTGGGCAGCAGGGTGGCTCAGTGGTTAGCACTGCTGCCTCACGGCGCCAGGGTCCCAGGTTGGAATCCCCCCCCCTTGGGCGACTGTGTGAAGGTTGCACATTCTCCCCCTGTTTCTGTCTGCGTGGGCTCCCTCTGGTTTCCCCTCTCAGTCCAAAGCTGGGCAGGTCAGGGTGGGTTGACCACCTGTGCCTCTGGAAATGGCTGGGGCAGCCACGTCACGTCCGATATTACGTGTGTTCATAACTCGAGTAAAAAGGAGAGCACTTGTCTTGACGTTCCTTTCTATCTCTCTGCCTCTGTTTTGAATTGAAACGCTTGCTCAGGACGGCGGAGAATCTGAAGAATGAACAGAACTTCCACGGCATTACAAACTTGGTGGAGCATCCGACTCAAATCAGCCCTCCCGGTACGAGCCCCGCGGCGGGATGGGTGTTAGCACTGCAGGCCAGCCCCAGCTTTAACTCCCCTGCACTGCCCTGCGCACTCTTTCCCCAGTTCTGACATTCCCCACCCCTCTGGGTCGGTCTCGATGAGCGTGCGCAGTCTGTTTTATTTCTGTCTAAAAGGGAAAGAACAGCTTTTCGGGGCCTCCCAAAGTATTTCACAGCCACTGCGGGATGTTCAAAATAACACAGGGATGGAAGAAATGTGGGGGCCAAGTGACACGTTCTCTCAGCTACGTCCCTCCGGCGCGGCGCTCTGCCTGGCCTCCGTCCCTCCTGACGGTGCGGCGCTCTGCCTGAGCTCCGTCCCCTCCTGACAGTGCGGCGCTCTGCCTGGGCTCTGTCCCCTCCTGACGGCGCGGCGCTCTGCCTGGGCGCTGTCCCCTCCTGACGGCGCGGCGCTCTGCCTGGGCTCCGTCCCCTCCTGACGGCGCGGCGCTCGGCCTGGCCTCCGTCCCCTCCTGACCGGCGCTCTGCCTGGCCTCCGTCCCCTCCTGACCGGCGCTCTGCCTGGGCGCTGTCCCCTCCTGACAGTGCGGCGCTCTGCCTGGGCTCCGTCCCCTCCTGACCGGCGCTCTGCCTGGGCTCCGTCTCCTCCTGACGGCGCGGCGCTCTGCCTGGCCTCCGTCTCCTCCTGACGGCGCGGCGCTCTGCCTGGGCTCCGTCCCTCCTGACGGCGCGGCGCTCTGCCTGGGCTCCGTCCCTCCTGACGGCGCGGCGCTCTGCCTGGGCTCCGTCCCCTCCTGACGGCGCGGCGCTCTGCCTGGGCTCCGTCCCCTCCTGACGGCGCGGCGCTCTGCCTGGGCTCCGTCCCCTCCTGACGGCGCGGCGCTCTGCCTGGGCTCCGTCCCCTCCTGACGGCGCGGCGCTCTGCCTGGGCTCCGTCCCCTCCTGACGGCGCGGCGCTCTGCCTGGGCTCCGTCCCCTCCTGACGGCGCGGCGCTCTGCCTGGGCTCCGTCCCCTCCTGACGGCGCGGCGCTCTGCCTGGGCTCCGTCCCCTCCTGACGGCGCGGCGCTCTGCCTGGGCTCCGTCCCCTCCTGACGGCGCGGCGCTCTGCCTGGGCTCCGTCCCTCCTGACGGCGCGGCGCTCTGCCTGGGCTCCGTCCCCTCCTGACGGCGCGGCGCTCTGCCTGGGCTCCGTCCCCTCCTGACGGCGCGGCGCTCTGCCTGGGCTCCGTCCCCTCCTGACGGCGCGGCGCTCTGCCTGGGCTCCGTCCCCTCCTGACGGCGCGGCGCTCTGCCTGGGCTCCGTCCCCTCCTGACGGCGCGGCGCTCTGCCTGGGCTCCGTCCCCTCCTGACGGCGCGGCGCTCTGCCTGGGCTCCGTCCCCTCCTGACGGCGCGGCGCTCTGCCTGGGCTCCGTCCCCTCCTGACGGCGCGGCGCTCTGCCTGGGCTCCGTCCCTTCTGACGGCACGGCGCTCTGCCTGGGCTCCGTCCCTCCTGATGGCGCGGCGCTCTGCCTGGGCTCCGTCCCTTCCTGACGGCGCGGCGCTCTGCCTGGGCTCCGTCCCCTCCTGCCGGCGCGGCGCTCTGCCTGGGTGCCGTCCCTCCCTCCTGACGGCGCGGCGCTCTGCCTGGGTGCCGTCCCTCTCTCCTGACGGCGCGGCGCTCTGCCTGGGTACCGTCCCTCCCTCCTGACGGCGCGGCGCTCTGCCTGGGTACCGTACCTCCCTCCTGACGGCGCGGCGCTCTGCCTGGGCTCCGTCCCCTCCTGACAGCGCGGCACTCTGCCTGGGCTCCGTCCCCTCCTGACAGCGCGGCACTCTGCCTGGGTGCCGTCCCTCCCTCCTGCCGGCGCGGCGCTCTGCCTGGTCTCCGTCCCCTCCTGACGGCGCGGCACTCTGCCTGGGCTCCGTCCCCTCCTGACGGCGCGGCGCTCTGCCTGGGCTCCGTCCCCTCCTGACGGCGCGGCGCTCTGCCTGGGCTCCGTCCCCTCCTGACGGCGCGGCGCTCTGCCTGGGCTCCGTCCCCTCCTGACGGCGCGGCGCTCTGCCTGGGCTCCGTCCCCTCCTGACGGCGCGGCGCTCTGCCTGGGCTCCGTCCCCTCCTGACGGCGCGGCGCTCTGCCTGGGCTCCGTCCCTTCTGACGGCACGGCGCTCTGCCTGGGCTCCGTCCCTCCTGATGGCGCGGCGCTCTGCCTGGGCTCCGTCCCTTCCTGACGGCGCGGCGCTCTGCCTGGGCTCCGTCCCCTCCTGCCGGCGCGGCGCTCTGCCTGGGTGCCGTCCCTCCCTCCTGACGGCGCGGCGCTCTGCCTGGGTGCCGTCCCTCTCTCCTGACGGCGCGGCGCTCTGCCTGGGTACCGTCCCTCCCTCCTGACGGCGCGGCGCTCTGCCTGGGTACCGTACCTCCCTCCTGACGGCGCGGCGCTCTGCCTGGGCTCCGTCCCCTCCTGACAGCGCGGCACTCTGCCTGGGCTCCGTCCCCTCCTGACAGCGCGGCACTCTGCCTGGGTGCCGTCCCTCCCTCCTGCCGGCGCGGCGCTCTGCCTGGTCTCCGTCCCCTCCTGACGGCGCGGCACTCTGCCTGGGCTCCGTCCCCTCCTGACGGCGCGGCGCTCTGCCTGGGCTCCGTCCCCTCCTGACGGCGCGGCGCTCTGCCTGGGCTCCGTCCCCTCCTGACGGCGCGGCGCTCGGCCTGTGACGACATTGGAGTGTCTGGATTTTGCGTTGAAATCTGGGGGCCAATCTTCTGGCTTGCGTGGCGGAGGGAGTGGGTACATGCCAGGGACTGAACGTCTACCCTTGGTGCACAGCTGCTGCTGGCACGTTGGTGCGTGGGGGTTTTTTCTGTGAAGCATCCTCTGCGTGAGCAGGGTGGCTGCTGGTGAGAGCGCAGCGATCTGGGTCTGGCTGACTGTCTGTCTTTGTCTGTCCACCCCCTCCACATTGTGTGTGTGTGTGTGCGTGTGTGTGCGTGCACAGTTGACACAGACAAGCCGGTCACACTCGGTGTTTACCTGACCAAGAAGGAGCAGAAGAAGCTACGACGACAGACTCGACGAGAGGGCCTGAAGGAGATGCAGGAGAAGATACGCCTGGGGCTCATGCCTCCTCCTGAGCCAAAGGGTAAGCAGCCGGTGGAGCCCTCGTGCTTTTTTTTTAAATTCCCAGATCCCTGTCCCCCTTCCTAACAGCGGGGCCTCCTTTCTCTCCCCCCAGTGCGGATCTCCAACCTGATGCGGGTTCTCGGGACGGAAGCTGTGCAGGATCCAACCAAGGTGGAGGCTCACGTCAGGGCACAGATGGCCAAGAGGTTAAAGTAAGTGCTGCGAGGGGGGGGTGCAGGGAAAGCTGAATGGGCCCGAGAGTGCTGGGGGATTGCAAGGATGAACAGTTAGCGAGGGTAGGAGAGAGCCGAGGCTGACGGATGGTACGCAAGTCAGATTGGTGCGTGCGATGAGGTTGCTGGGAAAATGACTCGGCGCGGTCAGGGACCAGCGGGCAGGCTACCTCACCAACCCATCGTCCGAAATGGTGGGGGTATGGGTTTGTCCTTGAATTGGTGATCCCCTCCCCCGGGAGCAGCCTCCCAGCAGGGGTTTGAGTTGTTCCCCTCCCCTGGGAGGGAGGCGAGTGTGGGCTCAGAGGGCAGGAGTGCAGCTGACTGCCGGCCGGTGAGTGGGCTTGGCATTGTGTTGGAGGGGGAGAGTTCGTGGCGAGACTGAGCCGCGACCTCTGAGGCAGCGGAAGGCAGGGCTGGCTCAAGACACCAGCTGGTGGAGCGTCGCAGGCCTTGGGTGACCCCCCCCCCGTGTTTCGTTGCAGGGCTCATCAGGATGCCAACAGTGCCCGCAAACTGACAGCTGACCAGCGGAGAGAGAAGAAGATCAAGAATCTGAAGGAAGACGTGTCCCAGGGCGTCCACATCGCAGTCTACCGGTGAGTCCGGCCGCGAGGTTTCACCTCTGCCACTCCTCACCCTCCGAGTTGGGTGCCCACCCTGTGTGGCTGCTGCCTATTCCACCCCATCGGAAATGCCAGCACTCCCCACGGTCTGCTCGAATGTCCAGGGCACCGGGTTGAAGGTGTCCTCCCTGTCCAGCAGGGTGTGGGTGCTGAGCTGAATGGTGATCCTGTGCCAGGGAATTCCAATGCCCCCTCGCTCCCTCTGCCAGCCCTGCCTACCTGCTGCTCCCCCCCCCCCCCCCCCCCCACCACGGCTGCACTGGTTCAGCTGGACTCAGCCCATTGCTGGCAGCCTCCCCTCCCCTCAACCTGCCGGACTCGGTGCTAGTCCAGGGACAGCACCTCCTGCCAGGTACCTATGGGTTTGCCGTTACTTTCGGCATGTTACGCCTGGTTGTGCACGTTGTTGGAGCAGCGGTGGGCGCTGCGATGCACATCGAAGCCGAAGAGCTTTAGGATGTCACTGATTAAACAATTCGCAAAGCTATGTGTGTATTCGCTGCCAGCAAATGCTTTTGAACTTGACACATTGTGGCCGGGAGCAAGGTAACTAACCTGCTCGATCAGGTCCGACAGTCAGGAACGTCAGCTCGGGCCAGAGCTTGTTTTCTCTAACGTTGGTTCACAGGGTAGTATCGGCCCTAAGGAAACAGGGCTGATCGGATCTTTTTCGATTCCCCTGAGTAACAACAGTAATTTAATGCCTTATCGTACATAAGCCACCTTTGGAACAATGGCATCACAGGGGACAAACCCTCTGACGGTGCGTCGTGTCCCTGGGCGCCGACCCTCTGACGGTGCGTCGTGTCCCTGGGCGCCAGCCCTCTGACGGTGCGTCCTGTCCCTCGGCGCCGACCCTCTGAGGGTGCGTCCTGTCTCTGGGTGCCGACCCTCTGAGGGTGCGTCCTGTCCCTCGGCACCGACCCTCTGACGGTGCGTCGTGTCCCTGGGCGCCGACCCTCTGACGGTGCGTCGTGTCCCTGGGCGCCGACCCTCTGACGGTGCGTCGTGTCCCTGGGCGCCGACCCTCTGACAGCCCCGATTTATGACACTCTGTTATATGTTTAATGTTAATCTGTAGGGCGTTGTCCCCACTGAACGTTGCTGTGGAATTGCCCTAACTGACCCTCTGCCCATTTCAGAATCCGAAACCTGAGCAACTCGGCGAAGAAGTTCAAAGTGGAAACCAATGCGGGACAGCTGTACCTGACGGGAACGGTGGTCCTGCACAAAGATGTTAACGTGGTGGTGGTAGAGGGAGGTGAGGAAGATTGGGCTGAGTTTGTAGTGGTGCCCTGAGTTTCAGGCCATCCTGTCCCTGTCCTGGGAGGGTTTGGGGGGGGGGGGGGAGGTGGGGAACGGTGTAGAGGGAGCTTTACTCTGTATCTAACCCCGTGCTGTCCCTGTCCCTGGGAGTGTTTGATGGGGGGACAGTGTAGAGGGAGCTTTACTCTGTATCTAACCCCGTGCTGTCCCTGTCCTGGGAGGATTTGATGGGGGGACAGTGTAGAGGGAGCTTTACTCTGTATCTAACCCCGTGCTGTCCCTGTCCTGGGAGTGTTTGATGGAGGACAATGCAGAGGGAGCTTTACTCTGTATCTAACCCCGTGCTGTCCCTGTCCTGGGAGTGTTGATTGGAGGACAGTGTAGAGGGAGCTTTACTCTGTATCTAACCCTGTGCTTCCTTGTCCTGAGTGTGTTTGATGGGGGGACAGTGTAGAGGGAGCTTTACTCTGTAACTAACCCCGTGCTGTCCCTGTCCTGGGAGTGTTTGATGGGGGGACAGTATAGAGGGAGCTTTACTCTATCTAACTCCGTGCTGTCCCTGTCCTGGGAGTGTTTGATGGAGGACAGTGTAGAGGGAACTTTACTCTGTATCTAACACCGTGCTGTCCCTGTCCCCAGGGTGTTTGGTAGTGGACAGTGTAGAGAGAACTTTGATTGCAGTTTAGAAGAGTACAGGGGCGTTACTATGTCTATAATCCCAAGCTGTGCCTGTCCAGGAATTTGATGGTGACTGTATAAAGGCATCTTAACGTTTAGAGTTATGGAGTCATAGAATGTACAGCATGGAAACAGACCCTTCGGTCCAACCCGTCCATGCCAACCAGATATCCCAATCTAGTCCCATCTGCCAGCACCCGGCTCATATCCCTCCAAACCCTTCCTATTCATATGCCCATCCAAATGCCTCTTAAATATTGCAATTGTACCAGCCTCCTCCACTTCCTCTGGCAGCTCATTCCATACATGTTCCTCCCTCTGCGTGAAAACGTTGCCCCTTAGGTCTCTTTTATATCTTTCCCCTCTCGCCCTCTAGTTTTGGACTCCCCAACCCCAGGGAAAAGACTTTGCCTATTTACCCTATCCATGCACCTCATAATTTTCTAAACCTCTATAAGGTCACCCCTCAGCCTCCGACGCTCCAGGGAAAACAGCCCCAGCCTGTTCAGCCTTTCCCTGTAGCTCAAATCCTCCAACCCTGGCAACATCCTTGTAAATCTTTTCTGAACCCTTTCAAGTTTCACAACACCTTTCCGATAGGAAGGAGACCAGAATTGCACGCGATATTCCAACAGTGGCCTAACCAATGTCCTGTACAGCCGCAACATGACCCTCCCAACTCCTGTACTCAATACTCTGACCAATAAAGGAAAGCATACCAAATGCCGCCTTCACTATCCTACCTACCTGCGACTCCACTTTCAAGGAGCTATGAACCTGCACTCCAAGGTCTCTTTGTTCAGCAACTCACGAGGACCTTACCATTAAGTGTATACGTCCTGCTAAGATTTGCTTTCCCAAAATGCAACACCTCGCATTTATCTGAATTAAACTCCATCTGCCACTTCTCAGCCCACGGGCCCAGATCCTGTTTGTTTTCGATGAGTAGAGGGACCTTCAGTTTTAAAAGGGTTCTTGCTGGGATCAGGGTATTGGGAGCAATGCTCCTGTGAGGGCAGGAGATGGTGATGCTGCCCCTTTTTGAAGTGTGTCCATGGGCAGAGAGGGAGTGTTGCTAAAAGCAGCCATTCCCAGGTTTCAAGGCTGTCCTCTCCTCTCCTCTCCACTCAGGTCCTAAAGCACAGAAGAAATTCAAGCGTCTGATGCTACATCGTATAAAGTGGGCTGAGCAGACTGCCACTTCCCGAGACGACGGTGAGTCATGACGTTGGTTCCTTGCTTCCCTCCTCCAGGATGCAGTCTGAAGGGACAGGACACAGACCTGCTGAAGTCTACAGCATGTAAAGGGAGCAGTGAAAGGGGAATGGTCAAGCTCTGAGATGTGAGATGATAGGCTGAATTAGTTTTGGTTCATTTGCTGGCAGGCCAGCATTGCTAGCCCATCCCTCTTTGTCCCTTGAGAAGGTGGGGGGGTGTGAGGTGCTGCTGCCTTGAATCACTGCAGTCCACCTGCTGTGGGTTGACCCACCATGCCGGTAGGCGGGAATTCCAGGATTTTGATCCAGTGACTGTGAAGGAATGGCGGTTATATTTCCAAGTCAAGGTGGTGAGTGGCTTTGAGGGGAACTTGCAGGTGGTGTTCCCAAGTACCGAGGTAAAAACAATGACTGCAGATTCTGGATCAGCGGTGCTGGAAGAGCACAGCAGTTCAGGCAGCAGCCAACGAGCAGCGAAATTGATGTTTCGGGCAAAAGCCCTTCATCAGGAATAAAGGCAGTGAGCCGGAAGCACGGAGAGATTATCTAGGGGAGGGTGGGGGTGGGGAGAGAGTAGCGTAGAGGAGCTTCAGGGCAGAGGGAATGCCCTGGGAGTTGCAGTGGGAGAGGGACTCCCTGAGATTCTTGTAGAGAGAGGAGGAGAACTTGCCACTTGTCAGCCCAAGCCTGGAGATATCATCCAGATCTCGTTGTATTTGAGCATGGGCACCTTCTGTGCGGTGTACGCAGGCTGGCAGTTCACCAGCTTCAGGTATTTCACTGATAAGGGAAGGTAGTCAAAGGGCCGGATGTTGGGTGCTTGCAGCTCAGTGTTTGGAGCGAGTTAAGCCCGGGCTTGTAATCGTGTGTTTTTGCCTTTCCACCCTCCCAGACGAAGACGGATCAGACGATGAGGTTGTGAAGAAGGTGAACAAGTGTGTGCTGGTGTGGGAGGTAAGTGGTGTTTCCATCAATTGCAGCTCCCTGTGACCCCACAGCTCCCCGGCCTGATGGCTTGTTTGAACACCAGTGCCTTGGGTAACTCAGCCACCACCTGAAACTGAGCCTGTCTGCTCAGCGGAGTCTCTGCAAGCCCAGACTGGTCCGACTCCCGCAGGCGGATGACACTGAGGCGAGCTGGAGCAGCTGCCTGCCTGTGCCGACCACCCGCACCCCTCCAAAGCCTTTGGCGATGCTGCTAATTGATATATTTAATTAAGTCGTGTATTTGCTGTAACTTGAGCCTCTGCGGCCTTTTGGAGACCCAATTCTGGACCCTGGCTCGTCACTTGGTTTCTGCACCCCAGCCCCAAGCTCTGGAATCACCTCTGCTCGGCTGCGCTCGCGCTGCCCCTCCCCAGCTCGTGCTCTCTCTCTCCCCCTTCGAGCACCTGACCTCTTTCCACAGCCATCCCTCAAGTGACTCGGTGTCAAATTAGATTTGTGCGCTTCTGTGGGACGCCACAGGTGCTACATCGATGCAAGTCATCAAGTGGTGGGTTGTCATTTTCAGGCCTTGCCTCGATTTTTGTCATTGGCATGAGTGAGCACTGACAAGGGTTCCGCAACTGCTCTCCGGGGTCCTGATTTGTGTGTGACACCCTCTGTCTCCTTTTTTCCTCTCTTGACAAACCAGGGGACGGCGAAGGAGAGGAGTTTTGGCGACATGAAATTCAAACAGTGTCCGACAGAGAGCATGGCACGGGAGCATTTCAAGAAACACGGAGTGGAACAGTACTGGGACCTGGCCATCAGTGAATCGGTGCTGGAGGTTACAGAGGACTGAGGTGGCAGCATTCCGCTCCGTGTCTTCCCACTGTCTGAGGCCATTTTGGATTTTTCACGGGTGTTGGGCTTGGGAGGGTGAGAGGAGATGGTGTCTTGGTGTGAGACGGGCTTTCGTCTAGGGCTGGGAAGAAGCCAAGAGCTCGAAGGCTCTCTGATCCAAAATGCAGGAATTGAATATTGCCTCCAGATATAGGTACCGCTATTCTCTTGTACATCCCGTTCTCCGTACAGCTACCGTGTTGCCAGAGCATGTAGGAGACTGGAAAGATGTGCAGTCCTTTCTGACCGTGCTTACATCTGCCAGGGAAAGTAATATTGAGCGTTACAAATGTGATACAGTGGCCAGTCGCAGCATGAAAAGAGAAAGGGGTTCTCATAATCCCCATTCTGATCCATATTGACAATTCTGATGCTTTTGAGCTCAATTCTTTTCCGAACAGCTTCTAGTCTCTCTGGAGCCGGGGGAATCCTGTCAGGAACCAGCTGCTTCCCTCGCCCTCTCCACCCTGGTTTGCATTTTTGTTACAAGTAAAAGAAATGGATAGAGCAGAGATTGGGGGGGGGGGAGGGGGGAGTGGTGTCGGTGTGATCATTTTCTCTCCTCTTCCCCCCCCCCCCCCCCCCAAACCGGGAACGAATCTTCACCCCGTAAAAGAAATTGGCACTGCCTTTGTTGAGGTCGGTCTCACAGGTTTCGGGAATGATCCATCTCACTGAATAGCTTTAGGACAAATTTGGTTTTGAACGTTGATCAGAAAGTTTGCTGTTTTATTCCAGCCAGGGCTGAGGCTTGACACCCCCATTCTGTTCCAGTGCAGTGATGAGTGCATCGCATATTGTCATTCCCGACCTTCAGTTCGAAGTCCTTTTCCCCAGAAAGTCATTCATCTCCCTTTTTACCTTGCTCTTGCACTCTTGCTCTGTCTTGCATGCTCACTTTCTCCCTCCCTCTCTCCCCCTTTTTTTTTTCCTTTCTCTCGCTTTCTCTCTCTCCTCTTTCTCTCTCTCTCTTTTTCTTTCTCTCTCTTTCTTTCTTTCTCTTTCTATCTTTCTTTCTCTTTCTATCTTTCTTTCTCTTTCTATCTTTCTTTCTCTTTCTATCTTTCTTTCTCTTTCTATCTTTCTTTCTCTTTCTATCTTTCTTTCTCTTTCTATCTTTCTATCTTTCTTTCTTTCTCTTTCTATCTTTCTTTCTTTCTCTTTCTATCTTTCTTTCTTTCTCTTTCTTTCTTTCTCTCTCTCTCGTGTGCTCTCTCTCTGACTCATGCTTGGGCCTTGACGTGTTTTTGTTCAGTTTGTCCTGTCTGCTGATGGCGAGGTATTCTGGTTGACAGGTGAGTACTAGCAGCAGTGGAAGTGACTCTGACGTTGCCACAGAGACGTGAGATGTAAATCTCTCTGGTCTGATGGCTCATTGCCCCTCGTTCTGAGGAAAGCCACAGCCCTGTTTGGTCAGGATGTTTACTGCACCTCGAACTGGAGAGGCCCAAGGAGCTTTGAGAGATCTCGGTCAGCTGCAGTGGTTCTGTTCCTAATACTAAGGTTAAGGTGGATTATTTCTTTGAGTCACAGAACATGACTCTTTTATCTAACCTCATGTTTCACTTATCCTGGGAATGTTGGATGGGAACAATGTAGAGGAGCCTTTATTCTATATCTAATTCCCTGCTGCCCTTCTCCTGGGGGCTTTGGATTGGAAGGGGAGGGGGGGAGATAGTGTAGATAAAGCTTTCCTTAGTCTGTAACCCGTTGCTGCCCCTGTCCTGGGAGGGGGAATACTGTAGAGGGAGCTTGACTCTGTATCTAACCCTGTGCTGTAACTGCAGTGAGATGATATGATGCTGACTCTGGAGGAGGGGGGGGGAGGTGATATCTCCTGCGTGAAAGTGTACCATATCCTGAATTTGAAACGCTGACAAATGCTGGTATTAAGGTGTCCCCCCTTCATTATATCCTGTTCTGTGCTCGACCTGAATAATCCCCCGTTAACAGCCAATTGTTACCTTTCAAGCGAGAATCTGTGTCAACGGCCTGTTAAAAAGAAGAGAAGCTGCTGAGATACGATTTGTGCTGTAGAGGGTTACAGCTCGGAGTTTCATAATAAAGACTAATTATTTTTTTCTAAAGTGTCAGTGCAGTGTTCTGAAGTCTGTGTCCTCAGCAGCAATGTAGCAATTGCCTCTTCATTTTATTGTCGTCATGTGTGCCCCAGTACAGTGAAAGATTTTGTTTTGCGAGCAGTACAGGCAGATCGTCGCAAACAGGGACATGGAGATCCTAGGGAGCTTGGACAGAGCGAGACACACAGGGTTACAGCTACACAGGAGGGGCACAAAGCAAGATCAACATCACTTGAAGTGCGATCCATCCATTTGTCAGTCTAATTACAGGGAAGAAGCTGCTCCTGAATCTGTTAGTGCGTGTTCAAGCTTCTGTATCTTCTGCCAGACTGATGAGGTTAGAAGAGAGCATTACCGGGGTGGGAGAGTGGTCTTTGTTGGCAGGCTTTCCGCAACAATGAGAAGTGGCAGTGGAGTCCAGAGTTGGTTTCCATGATGCGCTCTCAAATTTCTGCAGTTGCCGTTCATCCTTGCTTTTCAACATTCCTGAACAGCTCCACATCTGTCTGGGTGGCCTCTGTCATTGGGGTCTGTACTGTACTCTTAGCGTGGGAGAGCGGAGAGATCATTCGACCCTGGAAACTCCTCATCTCCTTGTTCCTTGGATCATGGCTGGCCTCTCCCTCAGGCCCTTTCACTCCCATCAGGTGGCTGTGCCTGACAGCAATCTGTGCATGGTTGCCTGCGCCACTGAGCAGCATATTCGATCTTTGCAATACACCCGGCCTGTGTCGAGCTAGGTGAGTGCTGCATTCATGGTGGAGGCAGCAGGGCATCACATTGTCACGGCTGGAAAGACTAAACTGATCGGGTGGACCGGAATGAATTAACCTGCAAAACAAATACCAGCGCCTGTGGGAAATTACGCAGATCAGCTTGATGCTTGCTTCTGTTAGATTTTAGAAAACGGAACTGTTTTTCCCAGGCAACTTTAAAACTAACCCGATCCTCGTCCGTGAGCCAGTCAGACAGCACATAAACAGACCTTTCAGTCCAACCAGTCCAGGCCAATCATAATCCCAAGCTAAACTAGTCCCACCTGCCTGCTTTTGGCCCATATTCCACTTACTCTGGACACGGGCCACTCTTTGAGGAGAAGGAAAAAAATGCCCCAGTGACTTTTCTAAGTCTGTCTTGTCTCACTCTAAGCATATACCCCCAGCCTTGAAATCTTGTCTACATCGTGTCAGTTAGTAGTAGTCCCATCATGCTTGTGGACTCGAAGCTGAATTGGCAGTTGTACAATAACCGAGTTATGGGGCACTACACAGTCAAAGGGTCAGCCCTGACAGGATCCCTACAGTGTGGAAGCAGGCCATTCGACCCATTGAGTCCACACCCTCCCTCTGAAGAGCATCCCACTCAGACCCATTTCCCTACCCTATAACCCTGCATTTCCCATGGCTAATTTGTATAGAGGCTATGGGCATTTTATCATAGCCAATCCATCCTAACCTGTACATCTTTGGACTGTGGGAGGAAACTGGAGCACCCAGAGAAAACCCACACAGCTATGCAGAGAATGTGTAAATGTCATACAGTCATCACCTTAGGCTGGAATTGAGCCTGGTGCTGAGGTGGCAATGCTAGCTACTGAGCCATTGTGCCACCCTGGTGGGGGCAGGGGCTGGACTGTTGGTGGATGAGTTCTGAGGGAGTTAGCATTGTTGGAGGTTCAGTGCTGCACTGTCAGAGAGTAAATGCTGGGGGAGTGCTGCATTGTTGGAGGGTCAGTGCTTTGTGAATGCTGCACTGCCCAAGGGCCTCTACTGAGGCAGCAGCTACTGTCATAGGCAGTGTTGACAGAGTGGGCACTGTCCGAGGGCAGTGCTGAAGGAGTGCTCTACTGCACAGAGGGTCCGTGCTGAGGGAGTGGATACTATCAGATACTATGCACTATTGGAGGGTCAGTGCTTTGGCGAAGCTACCCCATTGTAGGGTCAGTGCTGAGGGAGAGCCTCACAGTTGGACAGTCAGTGCTTTGGGAGTGCTGCACTATCATAGGGTCAGTGCTGCAGGAATGCCACACTGTCGGAGAGTCGGTGCTGAGGGATGCTGCACTGTTGGGAGCGCCGCACTGTCGGAGGTGCAGCTCTTGAAGGTTCAGCACTGAATTGTCCATGGTGGGTATCTTATCGTCGGGATGGTTGGCTGATCATTTCGCGGAGAAAGTGAGGACGTCAGATCCTGGAAATCAGAGCTGAAACATGTGTTGCTGGAAAAGCACAGCAGGTCAGGCAGCATCCAAAGAGCAGGAGAATCGATGTTTTGGGCATGAGCCCTTCACCGCCTTATTTTGAAGAAGGGAGAGAGTAAGTGCTGGAGATCAGACTCTGAGTGTGTTGCTGCTCAGGCAGCATCTGAGGAGCAGGAGAATTGACGTTTCATGCGTATGCTCTTTGTCAGGATGTGCTTTACCAGCACCACGTTCTCGACTCGAGCAGGCACGGTCGGCATGGCATGACCGTTAATCTCTCATCCAGCACTTCAACCAATCACGTGGATATTGATCACATTTTGGGAAGCTGGTCTGTGAAAACTATGCGCTGGGATGTTTTAACATCAGCCAGTGGTTCAAATCCCACGTGGAAAGGGGTCATGATAAAATGTGGGCTAATGCGGCGTGGACAGCATTAGAATTAGAGGGGGTCAATTCAGAACAGAAATGCGGAGACATTTCTTCAGCCAGAGGGTGGTGGGCCTGTGGAATTCATTGCCACAGAGTGCAGCGGAGGCCGGGACGCTAAATGTCTTCAAGGCAGAGATTGATAATTCCTCGTGACATCAAGAATCTAAGGGCTACGGGGAGAATGCGGGTAAAGATTAGATTATTTACAATGTGGAAACAGGCCCTTCGACCCAACAAGTCCACACCGACCTGCTGAAGCGCAACCCACCCATACCCCTAACCTAGGGCGGCACGGTGGCACATAGGGCGGCACGGTGGCACAGTGGTTAGCACTGCTGCCTCACAGCGCCTGTAGACCTGGGTTCAATTCCCGACTCAGGCGACTGACTGTGTGGAGTTTGCACATTCTCCCCGTGTCTGCGTGGGTTTCCTCCGGGTGCTCCGGTTTCCTCCCACAGTCCAAAGATGTGCGGGTTAGGTGAATTGGCCAAGCTAAATTGCCCGTAGTGTTAGGTAAGGGGTATGGGTGGGTTGCGCTTCGGCGGGTCGGTGTGGACTTGTTGGGCCGAAGGGCCTGTTTCCACACTGTAAATCTAATCTAATCTAATCTAACACTACGGGCAATTTAGCATGGTCAATTCACCTGACCTGCACATCTTTGGACTGTGGGAGGAAACCGGAGCACCCGGAGGAAACCCACGCAGACACGGGGAGAACGTGCAAACTCCACACAGTCAGCCCAGGGTAAGTGGAGTTGAAATATCCATCAGCCATGATTGAATGGCGGAGTGGACTCGATGGGCTGAATGGCCTTACTTCCACTCCTATGTCTTATGCTCTTATGGATGGTGGGCTGGGTCTGGTTGGGATGCCTTTGGAGGGTCAGTAGTAAACGTGATGGGCCGAATGGACTCCTCACAGGAGGGATCCTATGATTCGAAAAGGGGGTGTGTTCTGAGAGGGGGAGGGGTTTGTTGAAAGTGGGCGTGCCCTGAACTGAGATGGGCGGGATTGTTGGAGGAGGGCGTGTCCTCAAGGGAAAGGGGCGGGGTTGCTGAAAAGGGGCGTGCGTCAGAGGGCGAATGGGCGTGGCTGTTGGAAAGTGGGCGTGTGCTGAGGGCGAAGGGGGCGGGGACAATTGGGGGAAAAAAGGCCGAAGGGGGCGAGACTGGATTAGAGGGTTAGTGGGCGGGGCTCGAGGGTTAGTGGGCGCGGCACGAGGATTAGTGGGTGGGGCTCGAGGGTTAGTGGGCGGGGTCACGAGGGTTAGTGGGTGGGACTCAACGGTTAGTGGGCCGGACACGGGGTTTAGTGGGCGGGGCTCGAGGGCTAGTGGGAGGGTCACGAGGGTGAGTGGGCGGGGCTCGAAGGTGAGTGGGCGCGGTGTCAACGTGGAGGGGCGGAGCTTGAGTGAAAACGGCGTGATGTGTGGGTGGGGTTTCTTGGAATTGGGCGTGGTATGAGCGGAGGGGGAGGCGCGGCCTGGTGACGGGGAGGCGTGGTCTCGATCTCCGCGCGTGCGCCCCAGGGATGTTGTGGTGGGCGGGGCTGGAACGGCCACCTTAACGGCTTTGGAAAGCCCACCCCCCCTTCACCCCGTGTCTTCGCGTCTGAGGGAGAACAGTGAGGGGGTTGGGGGGGTGTCATAAGAAAGGTGTTCTCCAGCATTTTACCTTCCATTCTCGCCCTCCCCCGACTGTTAGTCAAATCAGATCGGAGTTGGGGGGAGGGGAAGTGAAGCGATCAGAGGGAGAAAGAAACCGTCGCTGCTGGGGGAGGGGGAGGGGGTGGTGTCACGTGGGGCGCAACAGTAGGCCGCGCACGCTCCGTCTCCTCGGAGGTCACGTGCACCTCACGGCGTGCGGTATCCACGCTGCCCTTGCGTGCTCGTCCGCCCGCCCCCCCTCTAATCTCCGTCATTTTGCGTCGCCGCGTGAGCGCGGACGTGCGCGCCCTTGGGGCTTGGGGGGGCGGGGCATACACGCGCACGCGCGCAGCGAGAGCGGAGGGAGCAAGATGGCGGCTGTCGCAGCAGCGGGAACGGGAGGGCCCGCCGTGGCCGCTCCTTCGTCGTCCGCCTCCTCTTCTGCGGCCTCCTCTTCCTCCACCTCCACCTCCTCCATCATCCCGGGCGGCCCGGCTTCGTCGCTGGCCGCTCTGGAGGCCGCGCTGGAGAAGAAGCTGCTGACGGTCACCAACACGATGGACGGCATCCAGGGCCTGTCGTCCTGGATCCTGGACAACAAGAAGCACTACAGCTCCATCGTCAAGCACTGGATGAAGTGCATGAGGAAATGTGAGTGGCCTTGCTGGCTGTAGTCTCCACCTGCACACGGGGGCTCGCACCTATTCTGCCACGCCTCCACCTCTACATCCCAGCAAAGTTTATTATTATTTTTGCAATGCCCAGCATCTTGTCATGTTTTGGGAACAAACGTTTTTATGGTATTTCTCTCCCTTCCTCTTACCCTTTCTCCCCCCCCCCCCCCCCCACAAAACCAGATAAGATCAATCAACTTAATACTGACCCTTCACTCTGACCAGTTATTATTGCCCCCCATTCAATTATTACACCCCCCCTCCCCAATTAAGTTATTGCTCCTTGTTCAGCTACTATTCTGCCGCACCAGTTATTTTTCAACCCCCGTGCCCTGAAACTGCCACTCCCCTGCATGCCCTCAAACTCCGACACCCTGAACCCCCACCCTCCAACTCCTTCACCCCCCCCCACACGACCCCCAATCACTCACCCCCACCCCCACCCCTGTAGTTATTCTCTTGCCTCCCGAACAGTTATTGTCTTTCCTGACTGGTTATTAGTCGCTCGCCCTGACTGGTTATTATTGCCTCCAACTGGTCATTTCCCCTGTCTCCCTCCCCCCCCTCCCCCCCCTTCCCACCTTCCCACCCCCTCCCTCTCCCTCTCCCCCCCCCTTCCCACCCCCTCCCTCTCCCTCTCCCCACCCCCCACCCCAGGCTGTTATTCTCACTCAGTTATTCCCATTCCCCCAACCGGCTGTCATTCTCTCACCCCCGTCCCCAGATCAGTTATTTCCCCCATTTTCCTGAATTGAATAACCTGACCAGGTTTCCAAGGATTGCAAGTCCACACCCTCCCCCCACCGCTGCATCCAAATTTAATAACCTGACCCCTGTCCAAAGTTTGCCCTTCTTGCCACTCCCACCTTGAATTTAACAATCTGATCTCTGAGGGTGAGCTAAAACATTTTGAAATTGACTTGCCAATCTACTGCTTTACCTGACTTCAGGATGTTTGGATTCCCCCCGCCCCAATTCTCAGCTCCACTCTTGGGCTCACTAAGTGGATGTGAAGAGACAGGTCAGGTTGAAAGGCATCTTGATTTTCTGGAGTTATTTGAACTCTGCAATACTGACCGTGTATGGGTGATATCGTGGCTGATTAGTACTACACAAACTTTTGTGTGGCTGTGTTTCAAGAAGGATATGTCCTTGGTGTGCACGGGGTAAATAAATGGCTGTGGAAACAACACTTAGTAAGAATTTTAAAAAATGGATGGATGCCAGAAATTGTTGGTGATAGAGGAAACCGAAATGATAACATTTTGTTAATGGCTTTGCTTCTGAGTGCAGTGTCCAGAGATACAAGTGTTTTGTGGTTCTGCCACTGTGGTGGGATGTGCAGAACTCTCCCTACAATGTGCATGTTTGTTACATTGTTAGGTTGTAAACTGATTTGTAGTGTCGCACTAGTGGTTGTTGCCAAACAAGCCGTTTCGCTCCGTTTTAAAAAGTTCTATTATTTTCTCCATTTTCTTGAATTGGGTGTTGTGTGTTCTATGTGTATATTGAGAGTCTGGTCAGCACTAATACGAAACAAAGAATTGTAGATGCTGAAGATCTGAAACAAAAACAAATTGCTGGAGCGACTCAGCAGGTCTGTCCACATCTGTGGAGAGCGAAAAACTCAGTTACTATTTTGAGTCAGTTCTGAAGAAGGGTCATTGGACGTTGTGTTCTCTCCATAGATACTGCCTTTCCTGCTGAGTTTTTCCGTGGTAGATGGACCAGGCTTGTGAAGGTGTGTGGCAGGATGACCTGTGATTTATTTAACTGGTCTTGCTGGTGTGTGACTTTCGTGGTTTTGCTTTGGTGTTAGCATGGCTGCAAAAAAACCTGCGTGTTGAGGATTAAAGGCATTAAACCCATTCAAAAGTACCTTTTAAGCGGTGGCCACACTGCTATATAGTGATATGCATGTTTATAGGTTAGGGTGACATGTCCTTTCATACTCCATGGGAAGTAGGCTAATTTTTTTGCCGTACTTTCAGACAGAGCGGCTTGATCAAAAATACGTCATGTCGTACTTCAATCTTCCACATACCTTGTCACACTGCAATTGAGGTGTTCTTCATAGGCTCTTTCTCTGATCTCCCTTTTTGTTTCTTCAGAAACAGCCCCATGTCACTAATAATGAATTGACCGCAAGTTGCACACCCAGTAGCGAGTAGATGAAAATAGCCTTTGCCACTGTTCAGATTTCAGGAAAGCACAATGCGTTGTGAAACGTTAGTGCGGGTGCCATGCTGGACTGAACAAAACATGTGGTTTTAACGTCCAAGAGTTTGTCTTTGAAATTCACCTTTGGAGAGTGCCTTTTAAGCTGGACCACAGTTGCTGCTGGCGGTGATGGGTGCGACTTGAGTTCAAAGACGTGTGTTGTTACATCAGTTTGAAAACGTGTTACCGGTGTGCTCAGTGAGTCTGTGCAATAACAGCACGATGTAATGCTGTAGATAGTTGCCATGGTTGAATACACAGAATTATGCACTGTGGACAGATTGTAATGTCCAACATGAGAATTTGGAGCAGATTTCTCAGCGCCGGTCACTTTTTCACTTTTCACCCAAGGGAATTGGAAGAATCTTGTTACGAGGGTAGTGCAGTGGAAGACTACAGTTGACTTTAGTATCGATGCTAGCGGAAGAGAAGACTTATTCAGTGATTCTTGCTGATCAGGTGTCTGTGGGCACAGACCTTGAAAGAGAACTTGGCTGTGATGCCTCCCTTCATCTGAAGAGTGTTGTAATACTTTCCAGTTGAGTGTATGTATCAAGTCCAGATGCTTGCTGCCAGTGGATTTGTACCCTAACTCAAAAAGCTTTGTATTTTTTTTTGCATCATTGGATGGCTGAAAGCACTTTACAGTCACTGAAGTACAGTAACTGTTGGAAAACGAGAGGTGGGGGGAGAAAAGGGTAGCTAATTTGCACACAGTAAGCTGCTATAAGCAACAATTTGATAATAAACTGCTCATCAATTTGTAGTGTTAGTTGAGGGATAGCTATCAACTGGGGAGAATTCCCTTGCACTCTTTGAAATAATGCTACAGGACCTTTTACTTCTAACTGAGGAGATATAATGTCTCAACAACAACCTGGCCTCAGGCACTGGAGTAGAGCTTTAACCCACAATCCTATAATTCCAAACTGAATGTGCTACTAGCTGAGCCAGAGCTGACACATTTAGTATTCTTTGGGAGCAATGCAAGGGTTTGGAATAGAATAAATTGGGAAAGTTCTCCAATAGTATAAAAGGAAAGACACTCATTTCCTATAAAGAACACCTAGCCACAATGGGTAATGTGGCCTTTCACTCTGATTTCTGTTCTTGCCTTCTAGGACCTGGCTGTTGGCAATCTTTTAAACAAAGGTCCAAGTTCCTCGAAGTGTAAAGGAGTGAACAGCAATTGCTAGATTTGGATTGGCACTTTCATTACACAACTCCCAAAAACCCAATGCTAAACTGAAAGACATACCTCTTTTGCAGCAGGGAATCTAATCTGTTTTTTTTTGTTTTTCCAAATGTAAAATGCTCAGTGTGCGCGAAGTCAGAGTTAGATTTCCAACAGCCGGCAATTGTATCAGCTCTCAGTGAAATGCATGTTAGCATGAAACAAAAAGACGACCAATTGGAAAGAATGTTTTTCTTTCTTCAGTCACTGTGATAATGTGTACACTGCTGCAGTATGCAGCTCCAGAATGTGTGCAGAGTTTCTTCCCGGGATTCACGGAGAGGACTTTTGGTAAAATCAAATGTGCGGAGGAATTAGGATGTGTAGGTTTCTTTGAAAGTCTGAATCTACAGTCTTGTCTTCTGGTTGGCCTGGTTGTGGTAAATTGTTTTGCTCCAGTGAAGGCAGGTACTTGTGGCTGCGTATCATCCGTCTTCACTGATTCCCTACTCGCTCCTCATTTCCTGAACACTCGACTTTTAAGTGCTTGCTGTCATTTGCAAATTACTGCGTACGTTCTCTCAAACATATCTTTGCAATCTTCTCTTCTGAATTGTCCTTGACCCATTAAACTCCATTACCAATGGCAAAACATTGCCATCAGACCTTAATTTTCTTTTACCAACCATGACCACTCATGCCTCTTCCTGTCAGCAATCTCAAAACTTAACTCTTCCACCACACATTTGCTCATTCTACTCCTGCCAAATATTGTACCACCTTTTGATGACAGCAGAAAGTACTGGAGAAACTCAGCAGGTCTGGCAGCATCTGTGGAAGGAGAAACCAAGTGAAAAGTTTTGTGTCCAATCTGACTCCTCTTTGGAACAGTTCTGAGCTGCAAGTTGGCAAACTGAGAGTTCCTGCAATCAGCTGGATTCTGAGGAGTCTTAGCAGAATTGAAAAGTCAGAGAGATGTACAGCACGGAAGCAGAGCCTTTGGTCCTACTCATCCATGCTGACCAGGTATCCAAAATTAATCTAGTCCTGTTTGCCAGCACTTGGCCCATATCCCTCTAAACCCTTCCTATTCATATCCCCATCCAAATGCCTTTTAAATGTTCTCATTGTATCAGCCTCCACCACTTCCTCTGGGAGCTCATTGCATACACACCCCACTTTTTCTGTGAGAAAAAGTTGTCCCTTGGGTCCCTTTCAAATGTTTCACCTCTCATCTTAAACATATGCCCTCTAGTTCTGGACTCCCCCACCCCAGGGAAAAGACCATGTCCATTTATCCTATACCCCCCATGATTTCATAAACCTCTATAAGGTCACCCCTCAGCCTCTGACGCTCCAGGGAAAACAGTCCCAGCCTGTTCAGCCTCTCCTTGTAGCTCAAACCCTCCAACCCTGGCAACATCCTTGTAAATCTTTTCTGAACCCTTTTAACTCTGTTTTCTCTCCACAAATACTGAGTTTGTCCAGCATTTTCTGTCTTTATTTGTGTTTTTCTGCGATGAGCTTGTCCTTTATGCTGAATAAAACCGAAGAAGGATAACTTGACCTGAAACATCAACTCTGATTTCTTGTCACAGGTGTTGCCAGGCCTGCTGAGGTTTACCAGCAATTTCTATTTTTTTTCTCTCTTCTGTTGTCATTTGAATCTCCCTTTAGCTTGTTCTCCTCCCGAGGTAAGGGTTAGGTGGAAGCTCAGTCTGGGTCTGCTCTCTAAGAAGTCACCACAGTTCTACCAGGTCATAGGACTGTTCTCCTGATATAGAGAGATGTCTGCTGGTTTAACTCGAGGGTCACCACACTCCCAGGCAAGGGGACAGGTTGAGAAGGAGAGCCCTTCATGGTAACCTCGGCTGGAATTGAACCCATACTTGTTTGCATTGCTCTGAATTAGATTTAGAATGTATTGTCATGGGTACTCAAGTACAGGAGTACAGTGAAAAGTATATAATGCCACCATTCCTGGCACCATCTTGGGTAAAAGGTAAAATCATAGATACAAAGTAGGAAACTAAGGAAATACAGTTAAAAGTTCAACATTATTAAAGTACTACGTAGTATGAAGTAGAGAAATAAAGTTAAAAGTTAAACATTGCAGTCATCAAGTGCTTAGCCATACTGGGCTTGCACTCCCCACTAGGGTTCAATCTATCCATGCTGGGGCTTGATCTTCCCGTGCTTGATGCCACTGCAGATGCCTGGAGACATCAGGCAGTCTGCTCTTGTTGCTGCCGTAATTGCCATGGGACCTCTGCTGCTGCGCTGGGCTCATCTCGCCCACGTTGGACTTGCTGTCTCGCTCTCACTGTCCCGCACCGCTCTGGCATGATCTCTCCACAAAAGGGCAATTGATTAAATTAAGAGAAACACAAAAGCTGTGAAGGAAGGGGAAGACAAAGTAAAATCAGGTGGAGCAGATGAGGTCCAGGCAGGAGCCCTCATGCTGTGCTGCTTCTCTGCCGCCATCTTGGATGTTATTGCAAACTAGCCATCCAGCTAACTGACCCCATGTCATTGCTGTGTCAGACGTTTGTGTGTTCGTGCATATTGATGAGTATTTGTAATCAACTTTTCCCTAACTTCTGTGTATCTAGCTGAGTTTTGAAACTTCATTTGGAACCCTTTTCAATATTAGGCCTCTGTCTTTTTAAAATAAATCCATCTTCTCAGCAATTTTAATGGAAAGCATGTCCTCATTTCAGCTACCCTTATTGGCCTTCAGGATTTGTGACAATATAGTGATATGCCTTTTGGTCTCTGAAGAGTTATTTGTATGGGAATAGCCTGGCATGCAGCTTTTCTGCACACTTTTATACTATTTTTGTTTTAAAAATACACTATGAGCTTGTATTCAGTGCAAATTGGTGATGTTTGTTTGTAGGATTGGGCTTGACATTCTGCCCTTTGCTCCCTGTGCGTTTTCTGCTTTCTGAGGGGAGGGGTGCAAATTGAAAATATTGGGTGGAACAGTATTCTGTAATCTCTTTTTTTTCTCTTAACTGTTTCATTATGATGACATTGTTGTTTAGGGAGTTGGGTGCATTCTTAGCTGCTTTGAAGTATTTTAAGTTCTTTGAGGAAATAACAAGCAAGATAGATAAAGGGGAGCTGGTAGAGGTCACATATTTTGATTTCTAAAAGGCATTTGATCATGTACTGCACGTAAAACTGCATAACGTGAGAACCTGTGGTGCCTGAGGTGGTACATTAGTATGGATAGACGGTCGCCTAAGTTATAGGAGCCAGAGAGGTGGATCAAAGGGATCATCTTCAGGATGGATTCCTGTAACTAGTGGAATGCCACCGGAATCTCTGCTAGAGCCACAATTTGTTACAGTTTATGTTCATGCCTTGGACAATAGGCGTGAATATTCTATCGTCAAGTTTGCAGGTGACAAGAGTAGGTGGGAAGGTAAGTAATGAGGATGACATGGACTCTCCAGAGGGATACAGAGATGATGCGAATGGGCTAAAACCTAGCAGATAGGAGTAACATGGAAAATGAGAGGTTATGCACTGTGACAGGGTTAGAAGAGCTGAATATTATTGAAATGGGGAAAGCTCCCAGAAATCTGCAATACAGAGGGATTTGGGAGCATGTATGGATTACAAAAAAGGCTAGTATCAACATTCAGGTGATGGGGAAACCAAATGAACTGTTGGCCGTTCATTCAAAGGAAATGGAGTATTAAAATCGGGAAGTCTTGCTAAAACTATATCAGGCACTAGTCAGAACACAGGTGGAATACTCTGAATAGTTTGGGCCTAATTGTCTATGGAAGTGGGTTAATCCCGGTTCACCAAGTTGGTTTTGGTTATGGAGGGATTTTCTTGTGAGGAGAGACTGGGTAAGTCGGACCTGTACTCATTAGAACTTCGAAAAGTGAGTCAGTGTTGTTGAAACATCTTCGGGGTGGGGGTGTTGACATTGTAGAGCTGGTAAGGTTATTTTTCTGTGGGGGCAAGTCAAGAGTCTAGGACTGGAGGGCATAATCTGAGTAAGGAGTCACCCCTTTAAAACAGGTAAAGCTTCTGAATTTGTGGGATTCTTCACCACAGACAGGGCTGTATAGGCTGGCTGGTTGAGTATACTCAAGATTGGGATAGACATTGTTACTTGTTAAGAGATTCAAGGAATATGAGGAAAAGGCAGCAAAGTGGAGTAAGAATTATCAGATCGTACTTGTGTCCATTGAATAGGAGAGCACACTTGATGGGCTGAATGGCTCCCTTCTGTTCCTGTGATAGTCTTAAGGTATAACGGATCATATGCATAAAGAAAGTAGAATTTCATGGACAAGACTACCACTTTGGATTTCCTTTCCAGTTTCTCAAAAGAGAGGAAATAGGAGCAGGTATCGGCCATTCAGCCCTTTGAGCCTGCTTCACATTCTCCATATCTTTATGATGTTAAACTGGAGGGCATGTTGTAATGCATCATTCTGTCCCAGGCAGCTCATTGTAAAATACTCTACCCCCACTATCCCGTGCAGAAGCCTGCACCCATCCTTTTCCTTTTACGGCCTACAATCTTTTGAAACTTGAGTCTGTTGCTTCCCTGTCAGTAAATAAGAAGAATTTAAAGAAGGTAACTGATTTTAAATGAAGGTACACAGAAAACCGGACATAGTGCTTGCTTTATAGGAAAACAGAATTTTGCAGCTATGCTTCTAGAAACAGTGATAAAACTGTAGACAGTGTCACAAGTCAATTTGTTAATTTCTAGATTGTTGCTGAGTTGCTCAGAGAATAAATATGTGGGTTGTGAGACAAATCACAATAGAGCAGAGAGGAAGACCAATCGCCCCATGTTGGAGGCAAGAGGATCTGAACCCAAGAGTAACTCTGACTTGCTTCAGATGTACAAACCCTTGATTAAACCACAGCTGGAGTACTATGTGGAAGTTTAGTCCCCTTGCCTGAGGAAGGATATTAATGCCATAGAGAGAGAGAGAGAGAGAGAGAGAGAAACAAAGGTTCACCAGACTTGTCAAAAAAATGCAAAAAACTGTGGTCACTGGAAATCCAAAACAAATTGCTGGAGAAACTCAGCAGGTTTTTGTGGAGAGAAATCAGAGTTTTAATCCTTCTGGCCCAGTGACTCTTCTGAGTTTCCTTGGCAATTTGTGTGTTTGTTTCACCAGACTTGTTCCTGGCGTGACAAGTCTGTCCCATGAAGAGAGATTGGGCAAACTGGGCCTGTATTTTTAAAAGTTTTCAAGACTGAGAGATGATCTCATTGAAATGTACAAAGTACTTGAAGGGATGGGCAGGGTAGATGCAGAGGAAAGTTTCCCTTGGCATTGGGGGTACAAGAGAGGGGTGGGTGTGGTGGTAGAGTCTAAAACTGGGGAGGCTCCTGAGAATAGAGAAACCTTTTATACTGTTCTCCAGAGAGTGTTGTTTTGCTCTATTATTCCATGATTTCTTTGTCAGCCCAACATATTTATCCTCTGAGAACCCCCACAACAATCTAGAAATTAACAAGTGGGCCTGCTACATTGTGTGCAGTTTCATCACTGTTTCTAAATGCATAGGTGCAGCAGAATTCTGTTTTTCCATAAAACCAGACAACAGTTGACTGGTCTTTTGTGTATGACTAAAGTAGAGATTGATGGATTTCGCTCGTGACCTGAAGAAATATGGGGGTTGTGTGGGAGGAGAACTTCAGCATAGTTTTTGAGAATTCCTGAACTGCTGGCTAGGTTGAGGAATGGCCTCTTGCTCTGGATTTGAAGAAAGGAGCTGAGTTGGAAATTGTGAAAGGGTTGCCTCCATTCCTATGGGGACTTCACAAAAGTCGAAAGAACTGTGGATGTTGTAAATCAGAGACAAAAACAGAAGTTGCTGGAAAAGCTCAGCAGGTCTGGCAGCATCTGTGGAGAGAAATAAGAGTTAACGTTTCGGGTCGAGTGACCCTTTCTCAGAACAGCCACTCAACTCAAAACGTTAACTCGGACTTTATAATTGTGTGGTAATATTCTCATCACTCATACAACAATCAAGATTCAGATGAGGAGGAATTTCTTCTGACTGAGTGTTGAATATCTTTGGAATCTCTTGCAGTGCAGAGATCTTGTAAATATTTGAGGCTGGGATAGATTCTTGATAGTGGAATCGAGGATTAAGGGGAAACACAGGAAAATGGACGTCAGTGTTTTGGATCAAGCATAATCCTTTCGAATGGTGGCGCAGGCTTGAGGGACTAAACAGCCTTCTTGTTTTCCTATTTCTTATGGCCTTAACATCCATTTTGTTACCAGGCTTGTTTTAGTACCCGTTTCCCCACCCCATCAAAAAGCTGCTTAGCTGAGATTAGCTAACTACTGGCTGAGAATTAAACTGGGGCTTGCTCAGTTAACAGTCATAGAGACGTACAGCACGGAAACAGACATGCCGACCAGATATCCCAACCCAATCTAATCCCACCTGCCAGCACCCGCCCATACCACTCCAAACCCTTTCTATTTATATACCCATCTAGATGCCTTTTAAATGCTGCAATTGTACCAAATTCCACCACTTCCTCTGGCAGCTCATTCCATACACGTACCACCCTCTGTGTGAAAAAGTTGCCCCTTAGGTCTCTTTCATATCCTTTCCCTCTCACCCTAAGCCTATGCCCCTCTAGTTCTGGACTTCCCCATGATTTTATAAACCTCTGTAAGGTCACCCCTCAGCCTCCGACACTCCAGGGAAAACAGCCCAAGTCTATTCAACCTGTCCCTGGCAGAATCCTTGTAAATCTTTTCTGAACCTTTTCAAGTTTTGCAACATACTTCCAAGAGGAAGGAGACCAGAATTGCACGCAATATTCCAAAAGTAGCCTAACCAATATCCTGTACAGCCACAACATGACCTCCCAACTTCTGTACTCAATACTCTGACCAATAAAGGAAAGCATATCTTCACTATCATATCCACCTACGACTCCACTTTCAAGGAGCTATGAATCTGCACTCCAAGGTCTCTTTGTTCATCAACACTCCCTAGGACCTTACCATTAAGTGTATAAGTCCTGCTAAAATTTGCTTTCCCAAAATGCAGCACCTCACATTTATCTAAATTAAACTCCATCTGCCAATTCTCAGCCCATTGGCCCATCTGATCAAGATCCCATCGTAATCTGAGGTAACCTTCTTCGCTGTCCACTACACCTCCAATTTTGGTGTAATTGCAAACTTACTAACTATACCTGTTATTTTCACATCCAAATAATTTATATAAACGATGAAAAATAGTGGATCCAGCACCGATCCTTGTGGCACTCCACTGGTCACAGGCCTCCAGTCCGAAAAACAACCCTCCACCACCACCTTCTGTTTTCTACCTTTGAGCCAGTTCTGTATCCAAATGGCTAGTTCTCCCTGTATTTTGTGAGATCTAACCCTTGCTAATCGGTCTCCCATGGGGAACCTTGTCGAATGCCTTACTGAAGTCCATATACATCACCCTCATCACTGCTCTGTCCTCATCGATCTTCTTTGTTACTTCTTCAAAAAACTCAATCAAGTTTGTGAGACAGGATTTCCCATGCACAAAGCCATGTTGACTATCCCGAATCAGTCCTTGCCTTTCCAAATACATGTACATCCTTCCTTCAGGATTCCCTCCAACAACTTGCCCACCACTGACGTCAGGCTCACTGGTCTATAGTTCCCTGGCTTGTCCTTACCATATTTTTTAAACAGTGGCACCACGTTAGCCAACCCCCAGTCTTCTGGCACCTCGCCTGTGACTATCGATGATACAAATATCTCAGCAAGAGGCCCAGCAATCACTTCTCCAGCTTCCCACAGAGCTCTTGGATACATCTGATCAGATCCTGGGGATTTATCCACTTTTATGCATTTCACAACATCCAGCACTTCCTCCTCCATAATATGGACATTTTTCAAGATGTCACCATCTATTTCCCAACATTCTATATCTTCCATGTCCTTTTCCACAGTAAACACTGATGCAAAATACTCATTTAATATCTCCCCATCTCCTGTGTTTCCACACAAAGGCCACCTTGCTGATCTTTGAGGGGCACTATTCTCTCCCTCATTATCCTTTTGCCCTTAATGTATTTGTAAAAACCCTTTCGATTCTCCTTAACTCTATCTGCCAAAGCTATCTCATGTCCCCGTTTTACCCTCCTGATCTCCCTCTTAGGTATACTCCTATTGCCTTTATACTCTTCTAAGGATTCACTTGATCTAACCTGTCTATGCCTGACATATGATTCCTTCTTTTTCTTAACCAAACCCTCAATTTCTTTAGTCATCCAGCATTCCCTATACCTACCAGCCTTCCCTTTCACCCTAACAGGAATATACTCACTCTAGACTCTCGCTATCTCATTTCTGAAGGCTTCCCATTTTCCAGTCATCCCTTTATCTGTGAACATCTGCCTCCAATCAGCTTTTGAAAGTTCTTGCCTAATATCATCAAAATTAGCCTTCCTCCAATTTAGAACTTCATCTTTTGGATCTGGTTTAACCTGTTTCGTCACTATTTTAAAATGAATAGAATTATGGTCGCTGGCCCCAAAATATACTCCCACTGGACACCTCAGTCACCTGCCCTGCCTTATTTCCCAAGAGTAGGTCAAGTTTTGCACCTTCTCTAGTAGGTACATCCACATACTGAATCAGAAAATTGTCTTGTACAGACTTAAGAAATTCCTCTCCATCTAAACCATTAACACTATGGCAGTTCCAGTCTATGTTTGGAAAGTTAAATTCCCCTACTATAACCACCCTATTATTCTTGAAGATAGCTGAGATTTCCTTACAAATCTGTTTCTCAATTTCCCTCTGACTATAATACAATCCCAATAAGGTGATCATCCCTTTCTTATTTCTCGGTTCAACCCAAATAACTTCAAGTCACTCAATTGCTACTTTCCCAGCTGGGCCACTAGAGGTGTTCATTTTCAGTTTAAAATACTATACCAGACAGTTTGTCAAAAGGAGTCAGGTTCTTAAACTTGATCAACTTTCACAGAGCATCATAAGTCTGAAAACTGGAGATGAGAGCTCAGACAGATGTCATTAGTGACAACATTGGAACATTTTCACTGTAGGCTCTGACTTTTCTTTTAGATTAGATTACTTACAGTGTGGAAACAGGCCCTTCGGCCCAACAAGTCCACACCGACCCACTGAAGCGCGACCCACCCATACCCCTACATTTACCCCTTACCTAACACTATGGGCAATTTAGTGTGGCCAATTCACCTGACCTGCACATCTTTGGACTGTGGGAGGAAACCGGAGCACCCGGAGGAAACCCACGCAGACACGGGGAGAATGTGCAAACTCCACACAGACAGTCGCCTGAGATGGGAATTGAACCCAGGTCTCAGGCGCTGTGAGGCAGCAGTGCTAACCACTGAACCACCGTGCCTACCTTTTCGTTTGAGAGATGATTGGATAACTGAATGGTATGATGTTACACAGTCTGTTGGTAGATAAGAAATGTCAAAAGATTTGATCCATGCAGTGTGGGAGATTGCTGACCTTATGAAGTTGTCACAACTGGCTGTCATTCTTGAGCCAGGGTTTAATGGGGAAACTGGGGCTCTGCATTGATGTTGAAAACTAGGCTGGTCAACCTGGGGTTTGTATTGACTGCAGTGCTCTCCATGGGAACCCAGTCCATTGTTTACTATCTGTGTTGCAAAGCGAGGAAGGAATCCCCACATGTGACTCATTGCAACATTTTGCAGATAGAGGCGTTGATATTGCAGAATAGGCAATAATTAAAGCCAGTGATGCTTATTCTGTCTTAATCTGTTGTTTAGTGGGAATTCTTTGTTCTTTCCTAACTGTCTGAAGCCAGAACTCCCAGAGTATTGCATAATCTTTGACTTTCCATGTGGCCACTTTCCCGTTTTAATTGTGTAGGTTATTGTGCTGAATGCACATCAAGTTTCCAGCAGGTGTCACTGGATAGCTGTTATATTTTTGTTTCATTCACTGCATCAAGACAATTTGTACTGTCCCAGCCGCTATTCTTGGGAAGGTGAGTTACTTTCGAGGCTGTGATTGAAACAGATAGCCCCCCGGCTTGCACAGTCCAATACAGCATTGCTCTAACCTAAGTGAAGGTACCACACAGTGATTCCCAAACTTCTGAAAATGGTCACCACCCCTCAGAGTTGGGGTGTGGGTGCGAATGGTAGACAGTGGGACAGACTAGTTGGTGTGGGTGGAGACCTTTGGGAGGGAGCAGGTACTTGTAACTCGATCAGAGCTCCAGGACAGCTGTTGCTGCCTCGAAGCTGGAGACCCTGCCTCACTTGGGGTGCTGGACCCTCACTTTGAGAACTGAAAATGTATTGCTGGAAAAGCGCAGCAGGTCAGGCAGCATCCAAGGAACAGGAGATTCCTGAAGAAGGGCTTATGCCCGAAACGTTGAATTTCCTGTTCCTTGGATGCTGCCTGACCTGCTGCGCTTTTCCAGCAATACATTTTCAGCTCTAATACTCCAGCATCTGCAGACCTCACTTTCTCTCCTCATTTTGAGAAACCCTGCCGTAGAGTTGGGACAGTTTTGACGATTGTTAATGTCTTGCACAGCAATTATGTACATTTTTATTGTCACTGTTCCTTCAGTTAGTGAAAACAAAATCCTGAAAGTTTGCAGCAGCTGGCAGGTGAGGGAGTGTTCTGAGACTGTTAAATAAAAGGCCAATTTCTATTTAATAATAAATGAATTGTGTAATATCTGATGATATTGGTGTTCTGCATTAACTATTTGCACACAGAAACAGCAATAACTTGTTTTCCATACCATTTTCTTCTAAAACCTTTTGTTTCTCTGCGGTGTTCAGATGTGAACAAATCATTTTATTTTTGGTGGGTTGCACTAAGACTTTTGCAGCCAGAAAATTAAGCCGGGGAGGTGCTTATCAAGTGTTGCCCACTTAAAGTCCGATTTCACTTGTAAATGTGGTTTGAAGTTTTCCAGTTTGCTTCTGGCAGGCCCGGAGGGAAATTTATACTCCCTTTCTTGCCTGCTAGCCTGCCCCAAGCTGTCATTGATGGGGAGTATCCTGGGCAGGCTGTCTTGAAAACAATGGAGCAGAATTTGACAGCATTATGCCTCCCTCACTCACTGGCCCACCCTGCCCCAAACACGACCCATTGACTCCTACCCCTGCTGTCTCCTCCCACCTCCCACCCATTAATGCTGATTGCCATGGCCCCAGGTGATGTCAAGTCATTTGTGAAGCCTGGAGATTGAATCTTGTCTCCCTTAGGGTCAAATTGGCTTGGACACTGGAAAAGTGAGAAGGGTCATTTAAAGGCTTCCTTGTAACCTTGCTCTTGATGTATTTGAAATTTTGAATTTGTTTGCCACATAGCTGTGTAAGCTGTGAATAGAATTATTGTTGCTAAGCATTGCTGTCTTACCATAAAATGTTAAATTTCAGTTGTCTGTAAATAGAAACTGAAGGGTCGTTTTGTCTGACCATTGCTTTGGTAATGGTGACAGTAGTGGGAGAGCTCAAGAGTGAATATGTTTAGTCATAGTTATAGTTACCCGCAGTTAAATACATCTTCTTGCTCAAGTTGGAAGCTTTTTTATCTTGAGGAATGCACGTGGTCATTTGTTTTCACCACTTTGTTGTGGAGCAGTCAGCCTCTGCTCTGGGATGCTCTTGGCTGAAAGCCAATACATTTATGAAAACCAGCTGGAGGGAGTTCACAAGGGTTTCTTGTCTCCTTGTAAACATTGACATTTCTGCATCTCTGAGGCAACCCCATTGCTCTTCGGAACCTCGGCTTCTGCTTGGCAAACCAACATCTATCATTTTCTGTTTTTTTTTATTTTTTGTAAAATTGTGAATAGGTAACAAATAATAAACAGTGAATAGATTTGGATTAATAAGAAACTGGATTTTAAAAAATATAAAGTTAGAGCAAAATATTGAATTGGAGAAAGTAGTGGTAGTGATGAGCATAGATTAGAGAGTTGATATTATTTGAATGTATTTTAGGTATTAATTTGGGATTGCTATTACAGCCAGTATATCACAGCAGTTCTGTTGCTTTAGGATGGGATTTTTTTCTCCATTGACACGACAGCTAACACAGAAGATTAACTCAGAAAAGGAGGCAATTCCTTCAATCTGCTGGTAGTCTCCATGCCAATTTTGAGGGTGTGGGGCTCTTCATTCTACTCCCCCCTTGTTAATGTTTTTGTCAGATCCCGTGTGGGAAAGGAGCTGGCCGATCAGATGTTGGGGTTCGAAACCCACAATAAAATATGCATTAGGAGTCATCCACTGCTCTGCCATTCAGCAAGATCATTGCTGATCTGATGAGTCAATATTCCTGTCTACCTCAGATAACCTTTCACCCCTTTGTTTTTGTACTTTTGTCAAAAATATATCTACCTCAGCCACTTCTAAGTAGTTGCAAAAAACTTGACCTGTGTTGGGGGGGGGATGTGGTGGAACTAATTTGTCTTAAAGGATAACACTTAATTTTAAATAATACACCCTACAACAACCTCCCACAAGAGGAAACGCTGTCTGCATCCACCTGCTAAAGACCCCTGAGGACCCTGTATGTATCAATCTGACTGTTCTAAAGTCCAGAAGCTGTGGGTCCAGTCTGTCTACTCTTTCATCATGAGGCAGCATTCCTACTCCAGGTGTTGATATTGTAAACCATTGCTTCCAATGCATTGCCATCCTTCCTTAAATAACGAGACCAAATTCCACACACTACTCCAGATGTGGCCTTGCCAATGCCCTGTTTATCTAAGGGATAACCACCTACTTTGGGTGTTCAAATCCCTTCGCGATAATTAATAACGTTCTATTAGCTTTCCAAATTGTTTGTTGTACCTGCATACTAATCTTGCATGCTATGGTCCCTCTGTTTCTCAGAGCAATGGAATCTCTCACTATTTCGATGACATGTTGCTTTTTAATTCTTCCTGCCAATTCACATTTACCCACATTATATTCCATTTAGACTCAGTTGTATAGCACGTTGGCTGTTCGGTCCAACTCGTCCATGCCAACCAGTTATTCTAAGTTAATCGGGTGGCACAGTGGCTCAGTGGTTAGCACTGCTGCCTCACAGCACCAGGGTCCCAGCTTTGATTCCAGCCTCAGGCGACTGTCTGTGTGGAGTTTGCACATTCTCCCAGTGTCTGTGTGGGTTCCCTCCGGGTGCTCTGGTTTCCTCCCACAGTCAGATGTACAGGTTAGGGTGGATTGGCCATGCTGAATTGCCCATAGAGTAAGGCTCATTAGTCAGAGGGAGATGAGTCTGGACGGGTTACTATTCGGAGGGTCGGTATGGACTTGTTGGGCCGAAGGGCCTGTTTCCACACTGTAGGGAATCTAATCTCATTTAATCTAGTCCCATTTGCCATTATTTGGCCCATATCCCTCCAAACCCTTCCCATTTATGTACCCATCCAGATGCCTTTTAAATGTTTTAATAGTACTAGCTTCAACCATTTTCTGTCACCCACTACCCTCTGTGTGGAAAACATTGTCCCTTAGATACTTTTTAAATCCTTATCCCTCGCCTTAAATCTATGCCCTCTAGTTTTGGACACCCCTACCCTGGGAAAGAGATGTTGGCTATTTACCCTATCCATGCTCCTCACAATTTACAAGTCTCAAAAAAGTCATCCTTCAGCCTTTGACACTCCAGGGAAAATAGCCCCAGCAAATCAGCCTCTCCCTGTAGCTCAAAACACGGCAGCAACCTTGTAAATCTTTTCTGCACTATTTCAAGTTTAACAACATCTTTCCTATAGCAGGGAGACCAGAATTGAACATAGTATTCCAGAAGTGACAGAACCAATGTCCTCTATAGCCACCACACGACCTCCCAACTACTATAGTTAATGCACTGACCAATAAAAGCAACTGTACTGAATGTCTTTTTCATTGTCTACCTGTGACTCCACCTTCAAGGAAGTATGGACCTGCACCCCATGGTCTCTTTAAGTGGCAACAATTCCTAGGACCCTACAAGTCCTGCCCAGATTTGCTTTACCAAAATTCACACCTCACATTTATCTAAATTAAATTCCACCTGCAACCCCTTAGCTCACGGGTACATCTGATCAAGGTGCTGTTGAACACTAAGGTAATCTTCTTCAGTGTCCACTAGTCCACCAAATTTGGTGTCATCTACAAATTTACTGACTATACCTCGTATATTTACATCCAAATCATTTCTATAAATGACCCAGCACACAGCCTCCAGCCCAAAAGAAACCTTCCATCACCCCCTGTCTCCTATGTTTTCGCCAATTTTATATCCAAATGGCTAGCACTCCTTGGATTCCATGGGATCTAACCTTGCTAGCTAGTCTACCATGTGGAACAATGTCCACTGCTCTGCCTTCATCGATCTTCTTTGTCTCTTTAAAAAACTCAAATGAATGAGGCACGATTTCCCATGCACAAAGCTATATGACTCTCCCTAATCAGTCGAAATACATGTTAATCCTGTCCCTCACTCCTTAACATATCTATTTTCTTCCTAGCCTTCTCATGTTGTCTTCTCAACTTGCTTTCCTGTCTGCCTTTGTGTCATACCATCTATCCCTTCACCCATGTCATTTGTATAAATGGTAATGTGTTGCGCCCCTAGAACTAATCACCTGTTACATCTTGTCAACCAGAACGTGAGCCATTCATGCTTGTTGTCCATTTCCTGCTAGCTCAGCTAATTATCTTTCCATGCCAATATGTCAACCCTATACCAGGAGTTTTTTTGGTTTCCTCAATGACCTATATCAGTAGTAGTTTGGAAACCTCAGTACAGTACATCTGCCTGTTTCCCCTTCATCCACACCGCAAGTTTTTTTTTCAAAATACTCTTGGTTATGTATAACATCCCCTTCACCAAACCATGTTGACACTCCCTGATTACTTTTTTTCCCTGTTCCTGCTGCAACTTTTAAAATTACTTCTAACGTTTTCCTGAGGAGATGTGTTAAGCGAACTGGCTTGTAGTTTCCTACTTTTTGCCCCTCTCCCTTTCTGAGTAAAGGAGTTGAATTTACCTTTTCTAATTTAACAGAACCTTTTCCGAATCTCGGGAATTTTGAAAGACTAGAACCAGTACATCAACTATTTCTCAAACCACTTCTTTTCTAGAGTGATGTTCATCAGGACTTGTTAGTATGCAGCTCCAACAACTTGCTCAGTTTAACTTCCTTGGTGACTGTCATTATTTCTGCTCCTTCCTCCCTTCCGTTCCCTCATTTATAGTTATTTCTCGGATGTTACTGGTCTTCATTGTAAGAATACAAATGTAAAATAACTTAATGAAAAATAAGGAGCTGGTAGATGAATTATTAATTCCCCAGACACTCTGTATAGGACCTGTATAGTCACTCTAACTTCTGTTTTTTAAGTTTCTATAGCAACGTTTCCTGTTTTTTAAATCATTCTAGCTAGCTTTCTTTAATGCCGACTTGTCCCTCTGTATTAGTCCATCTTTATATAATCTCTCTCCAATTTTCTGATCAGTCTCCCTTCTTTGTGCATTGTATGCTATTCATCTCTTCCCTTGAATTTAAATTAGATTTTGTTTAATCACGCAAGATTTATGTTCTTCTCTTCGCTTGCATTTTTCAAGGCTAATAATGATGGTGCCCGCGGTTGTTAGGTTTAATTCTGTGTGGCTTTTGGCATTGTGGTACGTTTTTGGGGACATGTGCATTCTTTGAAACTATCAGCACAACCTGCTTGACATTTTTTGTTCGACGTGGTCCCAGTTTTTTGATTCTGATATAGGTACCAGTCGTGATGCAGTTCCTATCTTCCGCTCTGGAAAAAGTGAGGACTGCGAATGCTGGAAATCAGAGTTGAAAAGTTTGGCACTGGAAAAGCACAGCAGGTCAGGCAGCATCCGAGGAGCAGGACAATCAAGGTTTCAGGCACAAGCCCTTCCTCAGGATATCGTGCACTCTGTCTGCCAGGTTTCTTGTTTGGGAGATGCAGAAGCTAAATTTGGATCTGTCTTCACTGACATCTGCATAGGATACTTTGAGATGTGGCTAATTGGTTAGGGGGTCAGTTAGTTCAAGTGACTTGACGGTTGGCTTGCGATGCAGCGTAATATCAATACCGCAGGCTCAATTCCATCCTGGCTGTGGTCACCTCGAAGGCCCTGTCTTCTCAACCTCTTCTGAGGTGTGGTGACCCTCCGGTTAAGCTCACTATCACATGTGCCGCTTTAATGAGCGAGTAACCCTGTGGTTCACTGGGACTTTGGTGACCAGTCATTGTATAGCGATCAAGATTGGTGGCTCAGTGGTTCGGACTACTGCCTCTCAGCACCAGGGACCTGGGTTGGATTTATCCCCTGGCGGCTGTCTGTGTGGAGTTTCCTCCCGCAATACAAAGATGGGCTGTGGGGGATCGAAGATGGCGGCGATCTGAGAAGATCACACTGCAGGGCTTCGCATCGCAGCACAAGCAGGACGATCCTTTAACCCGCCCAACCCAGGCCATCGTGACTTCTTGATACTCCAGAATGATTGTGGAGTCCCAAGAAACTTAACTGTGTTTTCAGCCGTCCAGAGATGCCTAAAAATGGAGGAGGAGCATCCGAGGTCAGGTCTGCAGTTGAGCCTGCAGCAGCCTCAGAGCCGAATACTCTCCAGGCCCTGGTGAACCAGCTCTTGAAATCTTTTGAAATCCCGTGAGATGTTAAGAAAACGGATTGAAGAGAAGCTGGCTCCAATCTCTCTCTCGCTGCAGAAGCATGAGCAACAGTTGGGAGACCTAGAGAAGAGGACGGAAGAGGTGGAGTACAGGGCCACAGTGATGGAAGCTGATGCCAGTTCATCCAAGGATAAGATCCAAGCCCTGAAGACGCAGGTCCGTAATTTGCGTGACCAAGTGGACGATGTTGAGAACAGGGGCAGGAGAAAAAACATTCGGATCATCGGAGGGTAAGGAAGGTGAGTGACCTGCGGAATTTGTTGAGGATTGGCTTCTGAAATTTATTGACTGGGAGGCTGGCTTGCGAGGATAGAAGTTAGAGAGGGCTCACCGGTTCGCAGCTCGGAGATCGGGTCTGGGTCAACGTCCTCATCCTCTCCAGGTTAGGTTTCATCGTTACCGGGATAAGGAGAGAGTCATGGAGGCTTCCAGAATGCAGGGGACGGATCTGAAGGCCCTAATTTATGAGGACTGTAAGATTATGTTTTCTCAGCAGCGGTGACCCAGAAACAAAAATCTTACGACGGTGTCAAGAGAAGACAGAGGGAGCTTGGGATTCAGTACTCCCTGAGATATCTGGCAGTGCTTCGGATCACTGTTGGTAAATCTGTATATCTCTGACACGTCAGAGAAGACAAGAGACTTTGTGGACAAACTAACCTAATTTGAACAATTTTAGTATGTATGAATAGTGTTGTTTGGGTATGTTTTATCATTCTGTTAAAGAAACCGAAATGGGTCCTGTAACGTTTAGAATTGAATCTAGGATAACTGTACGATGGGTTACCCAGAGTACATTTTCCCCTGTTGTGGAAAAAGTCGTAATGGAAATCTGGAATGAGAAAACATGATTTGAACAGACAATGGTGCTGTGTTTGAAGAAGAGTGCCATGTCAGGGCTTTTTGTTTTTAGTTTTAAACTAAAGTAGTAGGAATTGAATGAAAGAACACCTTTAAGTATGGTGTTGCTGGAGCTTTTCTTGGATCATGTTAAATCTCTGGAGTGTTTTGGAGCTGCACTCATCCAGGCAAGTGAACAGTATTCCATCACACTCCTCGAGTAAAAAATGAGGTCTGCAGATGCTGGAGATCACAGCTGCAAATGTGTTGCTGGTCAAAGCACAGCAGGTTAGGCAGCATCTCAGGAATAGAGAATTCGACGTTTCGAGCATAAGCCCTTCATCAGGAATAAGAGAGAGAGAGCCAAGCAGGCTGAGATAAAAGGTAGGGAGGAGGGACTAGGGGGAGGGGCGATGGAGGTGGGATAGGTGGAAGGAGGTCAAGGTGAGGGTGATAGGCCGGAGTGGGGTGGGGGCGGAGAGGTCCATCACACTCCTGTTTGGTAGATGGTTGAAAGGCTTTGGGTGGGTTAGGAGGTGACCCACTTGCCACTGAGCACCCAGCCTCCAATCTGCTCTTGTAGCCACAATATTTACATAACTGGTTCACTTTGGTATCTGGTCACTGGTAATCCACAGTAACTTTGGTGGGGGCATTCAGCAGTTTTAATTCAAGAGGTGGTGTTTAGACTTTCTCTGTTTGGAAATGGTCATTACCCGACACTTGTTCTTGTGGATTCTTACCGGCCACTTGTCCTTGCAAGTTTGAATGCTGGCTGGCCAGGCTGCATAATCGTACAGATTGCTTTATTTAAGTATTACAAATGAAGCTCAGTGCTACAGTGAATATCTTAACCTCCTTTGAGGTATTGCTTTTCTTTTCTTTTCAGAACCTTCCCATGTACATCAATAGTTGTGATTTGTTGAGCAATTTCCAGGTCTTGAAATGGGAAAAAGCCGAGTATGACAGCATAAAGCTACGTTGAAAAATTAAAATGATTCAAGCGATTGACGTCTTAAGTCTCACTTGAAGACTTGAGTGTACTCATTCTGGGCTGAGATTCTGGTATAATACCAAGGGAATATTGAAGTATCCGAAGTGTTTTCCTTCCGATTAGATGCCCCCGTTGTGCTGCTTCATGTGGATCCCGTAGCAATATTTGGAGCAGGACAGAGCGTTGTTCCCATATCAGGGATGCGGTTATACTGGAGGTACTTCAGTCAGGTTCAAAACATGGACTCCAAAGATGATGGGCTTGTGTATTGAAGAGCGGTTGAGCACTTTAAGCCGATACTGTCTGGGGTTTCAAAGAATGATAAGATATCCAGTTGAGCGATGAACAAAGTAGATGTTGAGTGGATGCTGTCCCTTGTGGGCATTTAAGAGTAGAGTCATGGTTTTAAGCTAAGGGCTAGCAGATTTAAAACACATGAAGTGAAATTGCTTCTTTGTAAGTGTTGCGAATCTGTGAAATGTGCTACCCCAGCGTGTGGTGGTTGCTGGGACACGGAGTGAATTTGAGGAGAGAGAAGAGAGAGGATTATAGAGAATGCGCAGGAAAGTGGAGTTGAGGCCAGGCTGAGATCAGCCACTGTTGAATGGAACAGTGGAGTAGGCTTGAGGGCTAAATTGTCTACACCTTGTAATTCTTATCCAATTATTCTATTCTCTTTCAGCTAAAAACCAATGAGTTTGTCCCTCTTTCTGTTATTTGTGAGATCCCGTTTTGAACCAAGCTGCCTAATTTCCTATGTAGCAACGGATACTGCGTTCCAGAGTGGTTTGTTGGGTGCCAAGTACTTTGTAATATTTCTGAGATTTGAATAAGTGTAGATTCAAATTTGCTTTTTGTTGTGTGAGTTATAAATTAGTAAGATCTTTCTTTGCACCATGTAAGCACACCTCATTGACTGAAAAACACTTCAAAACATTTCCACTGAATGGAAAAGATAAGGCCACCACATTCCTACCTGTCCACCGAACTGCTTTCTCATTCAAGAGAGACAACTGGTGGTGGTTTAACCTGAGGGTCAGGTGAGAGGCGAGGGTGAAAAGGAGAGTTCTTCATGTCACCTCAGCCTTGGTGAGGGAATTGAACCACTCTGCATCACAAACCAATTGACTCCCTTGCTTGTGAAAGGATGCTATGTAAATGCAGGACTTTCTTTCAAGTCTTTGAAGATTTTAAAATAAATTTTTGTTTAATAATTCCACGAAGACAAGATTTCTCGTGGCTCTCGGATCTTCGTTTCAGAAGGAGATGGAGGAAGTCAGAAACTTGCACCCACTCCTCAACCTTAAACGTCCCCCCTCCATTCTATATTTAAGAAATTCTACATAACTTTCAAGGTGATTGGCATGAGTATGTTAGTAATCCACTGCTTTATATGGCTTTGTTTGCCACTGGATGGTGTAATTATCTAAGTCTTTGTACCAGTTTTAGAAGACCTTGAATTTGATATTCAAACAGAAATTGCTGGAAAAACTCAGTCTGACAGCACCTGTAGAGAGAAAGCAAAGTTTTGGGTCCCGTGATCCTCCTCCAGAAACATTAACTTTGCTTTCTTTCCACAGGTGCTGCTAGATCTGTTGAGCTTTTCCAGCAAATGTCTTATTGTGCTTTTGATTTCCAGTATCTGCAGTTCATTCTTTAATTTTGAAATCATTCATCCACGCAGTACCTTCAGCTCACAGTTGCCAAATAAGATGAATTTTGAGTCGTATGGGTTGCTGACTTTTATTTTATATCTGTTTGACCCTTGCTTTTGAAATAGTGGAACATGGAGAAACCTATTGTGTGGAACGCCATCTACAATCTGGATTAGTCATTAGGTAATGCTAAGCCTGATTGTTAGAAACTTGTAGACTGAGGAAAGAATTGAGTAATTTTGGGCCATGGGCAAGAATAAAAGAGCTCTGAGGAGGGAGACAAGTTTGCCAGTCATAGACGGACAGGCAGAGGTAATTGGATAATAAGATCCGATAACTACCTTATGCTAGAACGTCCCTGTGGAACCTGTTCGCAAAGATAAATAGTTTTATTGTGGAAAAGGGACAACTTGAAATTGTTGCTGTAATTTCTTGGTCAACCGAAACCGATGTTTGTGGGAAACAGTGAGAAGTTTGATGGCGTTTGCAGAATCGCACTCCAGTGAGTTTCAGTTTTGAATCCAGAGGATTCATGATCGGGTGTGGGATGAACTTCCTGAGGGTGTGGTGGATGCAGGTACAGTTACTCAGTTTAAAAGACATTTGGATAAACACATGAGTAGAAAAGGTTTATGGAGGGATATGGGCCAGGAGCAGGCATGTAGAACTAGTTTAATTTGGGATTTTGTTTGCAAGGACTGGTTGGACTGAAGGGTCTGTTTCCATGTTGTTTGACTCTATGTTCTAGCGTTATCAATGTTTCGGCTTGTTTTAATAAGTTTAAACAACTTAGATTTGTTCCAACATTGTGCACCGGACTTGTATTTTTAGAACATGTTTGCATTTGGACCTCCTGTACACTTCTCTCACAGCTGTGGCAGTTGTAAGCATTCTTTCTTAAAGGCAAGAAATTCTGGAAATGGGCTGGTTAGTGTTAACAGAAAGAAAAGCCTGGTTATGAAAACCTTAGCTGTTACCTCACTGATTTATATTGAATAGCTTGTCGGCCTTTTAACCTGATGGCATCTTCTTGATACTTGGTGTACCTGTTGACTTCTCCCCTCCTAGCTCCCCCTCCATTTTCTCTCCTCCACCCAAGCTTATCAAATTCTGTTGCAAATACTAATAGGTTGGAATGCTTTAGGATGTGTTTCAAGGGCTTAAACTCGATAATGTGAAATGTAGGTTGCAGAGTACAAGTTCTAATCAATTATCAGAACAGTGCACTGCGTAGGAAAAAAGCACATTTGGTTACCTTTGTCAGTTTTGAACCATTTTATTCCCCTGTTAGATGGGCCAAATGTTAACCAAAACACATTTCATATTATATGAAGGCATCTTTTAATTCAAATTAAGTTGACAGTAAAATGATAATGTGAATATTAATTGCACAGCTTTCTATGACAAACTGCTCATATTATTATGTGTGGGAATATTTCAGCTTCTCTACTTTGATGAGAGTTCATTTTCACAGTCTGTATATTGCAATGAATTTGTGTGTTTGCTTGTTTTCTGACTCCAGCTGATGGGTTTTACTGGACAAGTCAGATCCCAGAATGAAACCTGGCTTGATGGACTATAAGTTTTAATTTTTGCAGATATTTACTGTGATGGTTAGTTGCTGAACGTATTTACCTAAATACCTACATATTTAAGGTGTCAATGTTTTCTAACACCGGAACACAAGTTTATTACGCTAAAGAAAACATTGCAAAGCTATGTATAACACTGTTTAAAAAGATCCAACCATAATTAGTAAAATGGCTTCAGTTGCTTCCCAGTAATGTCCTTTTATAGATACTCAATCCCAGAGAAATATTACTCCTCTTGCAATTCTTAAATTTCTCACTTCACTGACTCTTTCTACTTGTCCTTTCAGACTGCTGTAGCAGTTTTTTTAACTTCTTCCCAGCTCTGAAGGCCTCAACTACTTTAATGTTCTGCCAGCTTGAAAACTTCTACACAACTTCTCACAGCTTGGAGACTTCAGAAACTAAACCTGGCCATCAGAACTGAAACACTTGTTTCTTCTCAACTGAACTCTCAATTCTACTAAAACTGAAGTCACACTAAACTAATGGCCCCTGCTCTATTTTATCGGAATGTTGTAAACTCAGCAGTCTTAGCAATTTATCAACTAACACTATCCAGCTAGGCACACAACTGAATGTAATGCTTTCTTGGCATTTATGTATTTAAGATTACTGTTCCAAATGACTTTCTAAATTTTTTTGAAGCAAGACATTTACCGAAACCCAAATCCATCTATATTTTGCCAATGGTGGTGACATTACCCACCTTTATTGCACTTGGATCGATCACTGTTATCTGGTGCCATGCATCAAGGAGAGGAAAGATCAGCCTGGTTTCTTACTCCTTTCATACCTCTTCATTTAGTTGTAAATATTGGATGAGGCCAGAATTGCCTGAAATAAGAGTAGGTTAGATGTTAAAATCCCTCATGAAACAAAATACTCATTTGCTTCATCTGGACACATTGATACTCGATAGAGATCTTAAGAGTTGATTTAAAAGGTACTTGTGATCGGTAAGGTGCATGTTGGCTGGGCATTTCTTTCATGAGAGTTTTAGTTAAATGTGACAAAGTGACATGCATCTGTGTGCTAGTTTCTTGCAGGCTCTGTTTTCTTCATTTATTTGTTAAAGTAATGTTCATAGATTCAGAATTTACAGCACTGAAAGAGGCCGTTTGGCCCATCATGTACTTGTCACTCATTAGCACCTACCTACACGAGGCCCATTTTTCTGCATTTGGCCTTATAGCCTATCGTGGTTTCAATGGTCATCTAAGTACTCCTGATTTGGAGATGTCATTGTTGGTCTGGGGTGTACAAAGTTAAAAATCTCACAACACCAGGTTTTGGTCCAACCGGTGTAATTGGAAGCACTAGCTTTCAGAGCACTGCTCCTTCAGCTGGTTGTCCACAACCACCTGATGAAGGAGCAGCACTTTGAAAGCTAGTGCTTCCAATTACACCGGTTGGACCAAAACCTGGGTGTTGTGAGATTTTTAACTCAATACTCATGGGTGGGAAGTGACTTTGTAGAGGTATCATGAGTATAGATAGGGTGAGTGGTAGGTATCTTTCCCTAGGATGAGGGATTTCAAGGCAAGGGGGAAAATGTTTAGAGTGAGAGGAGAAAGATTTACAATGGGCGTGAAGAGAAAATCTTTTCCACAGGGTGGTTTGAATGTGGAGTGAATTACCCGAGGAAGTGGTGGAAGTGGGCACAATTACAGCTTTAGAAGGCATTTGGATGGGCACAGGAATGGGAGGGGTATGGGATGGCAGCAAGCAAGTGGGAATATGTTTGGCATAGACTGGTTAGACTCCAGGGTCTGTTTCCATACTGTATGATTCTATGACTTCTCTATGTGGTGCCAGTGTTGGTCTGGGGTAGACAAAGTCAGAAGTTACACTACACAGCTAATATCTTCATCTGAAGAAGGAGCAGCGCTCCGAAAGCCTGTGAATTTAAATAACTCTGGATTATAACTTGGTGTTGTGACTTCTGACTTTATCTAAATGCTCCTTATATGTTTTGATGGTTCTCATCTCTCCAGACATGCTCCACCCTCTGCATGAAAAACCTCTTCCTCGAAATCCCATCCAATCCTGCTTTCCTTTACTTTAAATCTATGCCCTTGAAAAGTAACCCTAGTTTCTATGTAGCAAAAATTGCCGAGCCCAAGCAACTTCCCAGTGAATCTCCTCTGCACCCTCTACAGTGCAATCATATCCTTCCTATAGTGACCGGATCTGTATGCCGTATTTCAGCTGTGCCCGAACTAAATGGCATTGAACGCACATCCACTTCTGTTCTACATTTGTTCAAATAAAGCAAAAGACTATGCTTGCTGGAAATTCTGAAATTGCTGAACGTAGTTAACTGGTTGAACAGTATCTTGTAGAAAATAAAGCTAATGGTCCAGATCTGTCACCTTTTGAGAACCACAATTGTGCAGTCTACCCCTTGAAACGTATGTAGTGTGTGAAATAAGAAGGTTGAAATAGAATTAAGATAACACGCAAGTGCATTGCTCAGCATGAAAAATTTAACTGTGGTTTTCATACAACAGAAGTAATTTCTTTATGGCAAGTAAGCTGTTCACCAATGCAAGAAAGCATATTGTTGCTTAAAATCCTTGGTAGAATGAAGTAGTTAAATATTTGAAATGCAAATGTACTTTTTTCCCATACATGCCCTAAAGTTCATTGTCAAAAGCAACAATTCATAGAGTCATAGAGATATACAGCACGGGAACAGACCCTTCAGTCTAACTCGTTCATGCCAACCAGATATCCCAACCCAATCTATTGCCATTTGCCAGCATTTGGCCTATATCTCTGTAAACCCTTCCTATTCATATACCCATCCTGATACCTCTTCTTTGTTGTAATTGTACCAGCCTCCACCACTTCCTCATTCCATTCTTTATGTAAAAAGGTTGCCCCTGAGGACCCTTTTAAATTTTTCACCTCTTGTCCTAAACCTATGCCCTCTAGTTCTGGACTCCCCCATCCCAGGGAAAAGACCTTGACTATTTACTATATCCATGTCCCTCATGGTTTTTGTAAACCTCTATAAGGTCACCCCTCAGCCTCCAGCACTCCAGGGAAAACAACCGTAGCCTATTCAGCCCCTCCCTATAGATCCTCCAACCCTGGCAACATACATGTAAATCTTTCCTGAACCCTTTCAACTTTCACAACATCCTTCCAATAGGGGGGAGACCAGAACTGTGCACACTATTCCAAAAGTGGCCTAACTAATGTCCTGTACAGTGGCAGCATGACCTCCAAGCTACTATAGTCAATGCTCTGACTAATAAAAGAAAGCAGGCTAAAAACCGCCTTTGTTATCCTATCTAGCTACAACTCTACTTTAAAGGAGCTATGTACCTGCACTCCAAGCTCTTTTTGTTCAGTAACACTCCCCAGGATTTTACCCCTTAAGTGTATAAGTACTGCTCTGATTTGCCTTCCCAAAATGCAGCACTTTGCATTTATCTAGATTAAGCTCCATCTGCCACTCCTCAACCCATTGGCCCATCTGATCAAGATCCCTTTGTACTCTGTGGTAACCTTCTTTACTGTCCACTCCACTTGCAATTTTGGTGTCATCTGCAAACCTACTCACTATACCTCCTAAGTTCACATTCAAATCATTTAAATAAATGATGAAAAGCAGTGGACCCAGCACTGATCCTTGCGGCACACTACTGGTTACAGGCCTCCAATTTGAAAAGCAGCCCTCCACCACCACCTTCTGTCTTCTAACTCTGAGCCAGTTCTGTATCCAAATGGCTAGTTCTCCCTGTATTCCATGAGATCTAACATTGCTAAACAGTCTACCATGGGGACCTTGTTGAACCCCTTACTGAAATCCATATAGGTCATGTCCACTGCTCTGCCCTTATCAGTCCTCATCGTTACTTCTTCACAAAACTCAATCAACTTTGTGAGACATGATTCCCACGCACGAAATCAGGTTGACTATCCCTAAGCAGTCCTTGCCTTTGCAAATCCCTAAGGATTGCCTCCAACAACTTGCCCACCACCAGTGTCGTATTTTGCACCAAGCAAGAGCTCTGATGAGTCATCTAGATTCAGAATGGTCTGTGTGTGTCTCTCTCTACTGCCTGACCCACTGTGATCTCCAGCATTTGTTGTTTTCAGTATAGGATCCAGCATCTGCAGTACTTTTATCCTACAATGGGAATTCAGGTGCTGTGGTAAGTAGCTCTCTTATTTTAATAGGTGAGCCATTCTCTTGTTCTGACAGTACCTTAAGATATCATTCGACAGGTACTGATAGATCTTTGTGACTGTGCACAGCGTTTTCACCTCATTTTTGTCCAACTTAACTGAGTGCTGACATCTGATTCGGCTTAACTTAAAGCCTTGAAGCTGCATTTACCCACTGCATCACTAAGTGTTCTACTCCGTAACTAACAAAAAGTTCATTTAGGTACAGCAAGTGATTAAGAAGGCTAGTTGGATGCTATCCTTTGAGAGGAATTGAACATGAAAGTAAGGATGTAACACTTTTATTTTTGTAGGGCATTGGTGAGATCCCACCTAGAAATGTGTGTGGAGCTTTGGTCATCTTATTTAAGGGTGAACATCAATGCATTGGAGGCAGCTTGAAGGAGGTTTATAAGAGCGATACGTGGAATTAGCAGGTCATCTTATCAGGAGCAGCTTATTGGGCAGATTGGGTTGTTTCAGTGGGGGCAGAAGAGTGAAGGGTGACGTTGAAAATGATCAGTTCTGCAATAGTCTCGACAGGATAGATTGAGAAAGGCTGTTTTCTCTCATTGGTGAATCCAGAGCTAGGGTGCAAAGTATTTAAAAGAAACTAGAGATGGCCCTTTCAGGGTAGAAGGGTTTTTTTTTACTTTGACAGGTTCTGCAGCACTCTGCCTCAGAAGGCGGTGGAGACAGAGTTGTTGCACATCCTCACAGCAGGTGGGTGGTTTCTTGTGAAGCAGGGAAATCGAGGGTTATCGAACGGTGGGTGGGGATGTGGAATTCACCGCCGACAGCCGAGCCATGGTGGAGTGGGGCCAAATGGCCGTCACTTGCTCTTTGTATATTTCCGTGGGTCATCCATACAGGACAGTCCCTAAGAAATCCAATCTGGAATCCTAGTTGGGAATGTGGCATTCGGAACACAAATGAATCAGTTTGAGCTGATTGAATGGCAGATCAGGCTTGAGGGGCCAAGTCTCCTATTTCTCCGAATTGGTATGTTTGATTTGGGGCTTTGATGTTGACCATTGATTTGCAATAAATGCATACATTATGATAGAAAATATTACCCTTGCAAAGTAATGGGATGCAGTTTTCAGTGTTGCAATAGAGCTGGCCTTTAGAGCTGAGCTAGAATTGTTCACAAAAGTGCAGCAGATCAGGCAGCATCCAAGGAGAAGAAGAATCGACGTTTCGGGTATGAGTCCTTCTGAGGCTCGTGCCGGAAACAGTCGATTCTCCTGCTCCTTGGATGCTGCCTAACCTGCTGCGCTATTCCAGCAACACATTTTCAGCTCTGATCTCCAGCATCTGCAGTCCTCGCTTTCTCCTCGAATTGTTCACAATGCAAACATAACAGAAAGCAGAAACCCCTTTCTGAAGAATAATCCTCTGTTTTACATGTATTTTAGATAACTGATTGAGGTTTTGCTTATAACAGCTGATAAGTGAGCATCTTTCCCTTCACTATCACTGTCTGAGAAATGCACATACACACCAGGATACAGAATTCCGACTCTATATTGAGTTAATGGGTGTCACCTTGAACAGCAATGCATGTTACATTTAATCTTTGTCTACCTGTGCTTTGGAATACAAAATTCAGCTGGAGTTCCTCCTGATCTGCTTTCAGTGAGAAAGTGAGTGTGTGTATTTCTGGGTTTTGGTACAAGGCAGAATTATTCTGAAAAGATGTGTGCTTTGTCTAAAGCAGCCAGGCGGCACTCGGCTTGCAGGTCACTTTGGTGTGATTACCGATGGGCAGTTTGTATCTGCACGTCTCTTTGGTTGGGAGAACGAGAGGAAAACCTGTTCCTGTTTAAAAGCAAAGGAATGATTTGGAGATGCCGGTGTCTGATTGGGGTGTACAAAGTTTAAAAATCACACAACACCAGGTTATAGTCCAACAGGTTTAATTGGAAGCACTAGCTTTCGGAGCGCTGCTCCTTCGTCAGGTGTTGGATTATAACCTGGTGTGTGATTTTCTTTAACCGTTTAGGATAGGTGAAGAGAAAATGTCATGTCTTTGGAGCTCTCTTCCTTGAAAGGCAGTGAGAGCAGAGTCTTTTAACACTTTTATAAAGCAGATGGGATTCTTACTGACTAAGAGGGTGGGCAGGAATATGGAGCAGTCAGGCCAGCCATGACGTTGGTGAATGGCTAACAGCTTCCAGGGGCAGAGTGACCTACTCCTTCTTTTGTTGCTAGTTTCCAGGTTGAATTTCACAAAGTTGATTCAGGATTTTGCGTGGTAATGTTACACGGAATCTCACTTGCTTGGATTACACCAGCTTGGCACCTACATTGCATGAGCACCAAGTGCACACAGGATTTATCTTTTGTATCTAACACAACCTTGTCTCCTGCAGAGCAGGTATGAATGAGTAACTTGTCACCACTGTGTCAACAAAATGTTAGTTTAATTGGAGGGGAAATGTTTGGAGAATAAAGCGATTACCGTTGTGTAATTGTTTAAGCTAAACGTTTCCTGAGACCTGTCTCATCATTCACAAATTCTCGAGTGAGGTGAATGGTTTCTGCCCTGGCCAAAAGCATGCTGTCAGTTTAAGGTGAATGGAATAGGGAGTAAGTGTCCTGGAACTGAAATGCATTTACGTTTGAGCTTACCATAGTTGTTTAGGAGTCAATGTTCAATGAAAGCTAGTGCTTCCAATTAAACCTGTTGGACTATAACCTGGTGTTGTGTGATTTTTAACTTTGCCTATCCCAGTCCAACACCAGCACCTCCAGGTCAATGTAAACAGAATTGTGGTTCAGCTTGCCTATCTAGTGTGGCGCACCTTTTGTAATGTTTTGAATTCATTGCAATGAACCGATTCACCCAGTGAGCCCTTGAAATTATTGGTGCACGGATCAAAATGCTGTCTGTGAGCATGATCCTGCTTTGGGAGAATACAATTTAAATCTTCTGTGCATTCTCAGTTCAAGATGAGAAAATATAATTGTGTAAAAAGCTGCCTGTGGCGCAGTGGTGGTGTCCTTACCTCTGGAATGGGAGGCCCGTATTCAAGACTCATCTGTTCCAGGTTGATATTGGGAAGGGGAGTTAAATTGAAAAGAAATGACAAGGACTGTCACTCCTGCAGTCCGTTGATCTGGAAACCAATCAGGTGGTGTCCAGGGTTGAGGTTTGACAGTAGATTGCAGCCAGTAGCAGAGCGAAAGCAGTGACCAAGTTAAAACAAAACTCGGCAATTTAAGAGAAAGTGATAATGGTGCAATAAAACTATTTTTGGCTCTTGGAAGATGTTCTTGTGGTTTTTCTTCCGACTAGCTGGTTGAGACCATTTGAAATGTAGGTACTGTGTTTTTGGGGTGTTTGTAGCATAATCAGATAAAGGCAAACTGTAAGAGAGGTGATTAGTGAGGTCTCGAGGTGATGCATACTCAGCTGAGTGTCAGCACCACCGACTCCTAAGCAAAGAACAGCTTGGATCAGCACACCAGTGCAGAGCACAGTCGAGCACTCCCGAGTTGTCCATAATGTCAAGCTCTCTTTACACCACTGACACCAGAGACACATGCCAACGTGGGTGCTTCCAGATGGAGTAACAACAGCCACATCATCATGGACGTGGTGCTGCCGATGTGTTCACACTGATTAGACCTACTGCGTTTCATTATACACGCGGCTGAGGAATCTTGGCGCAGTGAGGATTCCCTTCCTATGTTTTTTTTCCCACCCCCTGCCCAGACTGAATTAGTGCAAGGAGCAGCAGGGTTTTGGTGATCACTATTGAAACCGAAAGATGGAACAATTTACACGTGGAGCCTGGTGACACATGAACAGTAGTGTGCCCTGATAAATCCAAAAGCCTACTCTGGCCAACTGGTATCACTGGAGCTGCCTGCTCCTGCACCAGAGACTGTTCAGAGTAATTCTGCCACTCCAACCCTGGCCGACTGAACCGGAAAGCCCCAGTTATAGAGTCATAGGGCAAGAAAGCAGACCCTTTGGTCCAACCAGCCCATGCCATACATACAAGTAGTCCTCGGGTAAAGCGTGTTCTGGCAGCGCAATTTGCTCATAGTGTTGCTGAAGAATTAAAGAATGAGAATTTTGAGAATATTCACCTCTGTTAGCAATAATGTGGTTCCAGCAGGGATCTGTTCATATGGTTCATTCTGCATGTGCACCGATGTCCGTGCTGAAGTCTTCGTGCCGGTCTCTGCGTGCATTGGTGTTAGCTGCCAACAGAACAACTTTCAGTGAGAGGTACTGTACAGAGAGCAGGTTTCTGAGAGAGATGCATTGAGCAGCTTCCTGTGAAAGATACATTGCTCCTAGATTATCCCTTTAGTTTTGGAAAAAATGGAGAGGCATAGTGACAAGAATGTTAGCAAGAAGTGTCCTGGTGATCAGCGCAAAAGAGAGGCTACAACACTGGAAGAGAAACTAGATATTATGAAGCATTTTGAGTATAAGATTAGATTAGATTAGATTACCTCCATATGGAAACAGATCCTTCGGCCCTACAAGTCTACACCATTCCCCTACCCTATATTTGCCCCTGACTAATGCACTAAACACTGTAGACAATTTAGCGTGGCTAATTCCCTTGGCGTGCACATTTTTGGACTGTGGGAGGAAACCAGATCTCTCAGGGGAAACCCGCGCAGACACTGGGAGAATGTGCAAACTCCACACAGTCGCCTGAGGTGGGAATCGAACCCAGGTCCCTGGCGCTGTGAGGCAGCAGAGCTAACCACAGAACCACCATGCTGTCCCAAGGATAAGGAGATAATGTGATATAGATGGCTTAACAGGTGAGAGGGAGTCTACCTTACATGCTATGATTCCCTCAATTCCTGCATTAACAATATTTTATAATGTACTGTTAAATTTACTTCTGTTTTGTTGATAAATATGATTTTATACGTTCATTCAGGCTGTGCTATACTTTGAGAGACTTTTGGGTGATCTTTGAGCCAATTGTGAGTGATCTCTTTTTCTGGTCTGCCCTTGACCCCACTTTTCCCATCGGCCCCATTATTCTATTACGTGAGGAACGCAACTCCAGCATTGTAGGAGAGCTACCCGTAATCCCAAACTAGTCTCACCTATCTGCCCCAGCCCGTATCCCTCCAAACCTTTCCTGTTATGTTCTTATCCAAATGTCTTTTAAACATTATAATTGTGCCCACATCCACTGCTTCAGGAAGCTCATTCCTTACACGAACCTGTCTTTTTAAAATCTCTCTCCTCTCACCTTAAAAATGTGCCCCTGGTCCTGAAATCCCCCATCCTATGGAAAAGACAATTATCATTAACTCTGGCTATACCCCTCGTTAGTTTATAAACTTCCATCAGGTTGCTCTCAACCTCCTAAGCTCAGGTGAAAAAGTCCCAGCCAATCCAGTCTTTTTTATAACTCAAACCTTCCATACCTGGCAACATCCTGGTAAATCTCTTCTGAACTCCTCTCCAGTTTAATATCCTTCCTTTTAACTGGGTGACTGGAACTGTACACAGTGTCCCAGAAGAGCTCCCACTAGTGTCCTGTACAATCCCATCATGATTTCCCAATTCCTGTACGTAAAGAACTGAGCGATGAAGGCATGCCTGCTAAATGCCTTTGCACCCTGTCTGTATGAACTCCGAGGTCCCTCTGTTCTATTATACTACCCACGGCCCTGCCATCAGTTGGGTAAGTCCTACTACCCGTGTTTGTTGTATCAAAATGCAAAACCTCCCATTCCGTTCGCATGTTGTTCTTCTATTTCATTCCTGGTTTGAAGAAGGACATTTTCAGTGTTTTTAATTCATTAAATGCGAAGCCAGATCTCCAAATGCTCACAACTTGCAAGATGTATGTCACCACTGGGGCATTGATTTGTGTGTCCCCTGCGATGAGACTGAAATTCTGTTTAACAGCAAGTGAACGGTTTGTTTTATGGGGAGAGATTGAGCACTTTAGGTTTCTACTTGCTGGAGTTTAGAAGAAGGGGATGCTATCTAGTTGAGCTATATAAGATGCTAAAGGGGATTGACAAAGTAGACGCAGAGCAGCTGCTTCCTTGTGGGGCAATCTAAAACAAGAGGCAATAGTTTAAGAATCAAGGGTTGCAGATTTAAAACCGATGAGAAGGAATTACTTCTGTCAAAGGGCTGTGAATCTGGAATTTGCTAGCCCTGAGAGTGGTGTATGCTGGGACACTGAATAACTTCAAGGAGGAGATAGACAGCTTTTTAATGAGTAATGGGTTGAAGGGTTATGGAGAGTAGGCAGGAAAGTGGGGTTAAGGCCAAGGTGAGATCAGCCGTGATTGTATGAAATGGCAGAGCAGGTGTGAGGGGTAAAACTGCCTACTCATAGGTCTTCCATTCTTAGGAAGTGCAGCAGATCAGAATGCACCCTGTGAAAAGGGTCAGTTCATGTCTCAGAAATCTCGTGACATCCACTTCATGACATACCATTCTTGTATCATATGCTCATTTTAACAATGTTTAAATTCACACTGGGCTCACCCAACGTTTATTGCGCATCCCTAGATGTTCTTGAGAAGGTGGTGAGCGACCTTCTTGAAATGCTGCAGTCCACGTACTATAGGTAGGCCGACAATACTGTCCGGGATGGAATTCCAGGATTTTGAAGGACTAGTGATATATTTCCAAGCCAGGATGGTGAGTGGCTCTCCTACTTATCTGCTGCCATTGTTCTTCTAGATGGAAGTGGTTGTGGGTTTGTAAGGTGCTGTCTGGGAGTCTTTGGTGAATTTCTGCAGTGCATCTTTTAGATGGTACACAATGCTGCCACTGAGTGTCAGTGGTGGAGGAAGTGGATGTTTGTGGATGTGATGCAAGTTGGCTGCATTGTTCAGGATGGTGTCAAGCTTCTTGTGTGTGTTTGGAGCTGCACCCATCCAGGCAAGTGAGGAGCACTCTTTCTTATAAGCAGTATGTCTAAAAATATCCAGTTCTAACAAAAGGCAAACTGAAATATTAATTTTAGCCTCATCAATGGAGAGAGTGCCTGGCTGGCAGTGTGTCCAGTATTCTGTTTGTATTTTAAGACTTTGAGTATCTAAGTGTCTCCTAACATGAATATAAACTAAAGGCAGTAAGCATTCTGCACTTGTATTCTAACTTTTCCTAAGTAGCTTGGTGAATCAGAATCTAGTTTCAAAGATTTCTATTTAGATAGGTATATTTCCATCTGGGGAATATGACCTCTATGATTCTGTCCCTTTAACGTACCTCGCTGGGATGTTAGATTACAGTTTTGCTGGACTGATTGTATAAAGATTGTAGTTCCAAGGAAGTTCCTCCCAGTGCCCCTGCAATTATTCTAATTTAACAACAGGCTGCACTCCAGTTGTTGAAAATCTCTGTAGCCCTTTCCATGTTCCAGAGAGAACCAGGCAAGGCCTGGTGAAATTGTTCGCTTGTTTTTGAACGTTAGCCTACCCAGTTGCGATGGTAAGCCTGGTTTCCCTGCCTACTTCTGTGGGTCTTAATTAGGTTTAACTAGAGCACAGTTTGCTTTCTGTTCCAACAGTCTAACTGCTGGTTGAAGTTGGTAGTGAAACATTGCACTAATTGTGCTTCAGCATCACTGATGCTAATATACCTGGAGCTATCGTGGTCATTGGTGAATGTAACATCATTTGCATGTCATCTTAGCATCTGTACATCTTTGGACTCCTGGTCCTGACTGCAGGTTCCTGTCTACTGGGACTACATCTGTTCTTCCACTGCCTGACGAGGAGGCAAGGTAAATGCTGAAGGAGGTGGGACTTCCATGTAAACAAAAGGCCACAGAAGTCTAGTAAAATTACTTTGCTGTCATTTCTTGCTCCTCGGAGATAGTGAGCAACTGTCCATGATAACAAGATGTTAATCAGGAACTTAGGTTGTAATTTCCTACATCACGTGACCCATCTCCCTGTGGTGAAGTATAGTTTCCCATCTGAGTGAGCCTTGATCCAAAATGAAGCTTATTTGGGTTCACCTTGGGAAAATGAATGGGTATTGTTTTTGTTTTTCTATTGTCGTCCCGTTTCCCTATCCCCCTGTAGACGAAGCAAGAGGCTTAGAGAGACAGTACAGTTTTACCTCCTTCATCTTTATTCCGGGCCCTGGAGGAGAGAGGACGATTGCCCGTGTGCACATGGACATGAGTTCTCAGTCTTCTCTCGAACAGTAGATTCTTAATGAATTATATAGTCACTTGCAGGGAGGAGCATCCAGATACGGCACCATACATATTCGTGAGTGACCGTTACAATCAGTGAATCAGTAGTAAAGATTAAGCATCCAGATACGGCACCATACATATTGGTTGGGTGCCGGTTACAATCAGTGAATCAGTAGTAAAGATTAAACCATCTGCTGTTACACAGTGAATGTTCTTAACCTTGTTAACTGACATCATGTAATGAATACTTTTCACCTTGTTAACTGACTTTACATACTGAATGCTGCTTTATCTTGTTAAATGGCCCTACATAATGAATGCTTTTCCACCTTGTTCAACCACTACCCTTGCCTCCAGCACCTTATTGTTTACTGCAAGTTCTTATCTGATCTGAGTCATGCTAAGTTGAACTTTTTATTTCACAAAACTCAAAACCTAACACTTTTCCTACCTGCTCATACCCGATACACAGTTTCACTATATTACACCAAACAATATTATACAATCTGGGAATGTGTGGATCATTATGATTTAATATGTCACTAAATGATTCATTTATTTATCGAACTATTGAAAAAGTTCTTATGTCTGTCTTCTTTCCTCCTAAGTCTTCAACCAGACCATACACCACTGTCCACCAGCTCCTTTCCAGTATTTTCCTTGTGTTGGTCTTATATCCTATTGTTAAGTATACATTAATGGCTTGATGAGTTCCTCCTCTCTGTTGGATTCAGTACAGGACTTTGCTTTCCAGTTACTACTTCCCCAAATGGCTTTGCTGAATTTAGGAATTCACCTTAAAACCCTGCATGTAAATCAGTGTCCCATGTATTTCTACATGACACATTCCAGGGTACTACAAGTCTCATCACAGGAAATTCCATCACACTGGTTTCTGTAGTCAGTGTGTACCACAGAACAATGTGGCTCTAATTTTAGGATCTGATTGCAATTTGAAGTATGCAAAAATGATTTGCAGTTTCAATTTTCTAATCAAAATTTCTGGATGGGCAACTCATATTTTGTAATAAACTAGTTATGTGATTATAACTTGTGTTCTTCATCTAAATTTTTTTTTAAAACTATGTAGACTTAAATATGCAACTTAATTCAATCTGTTATATTTCATGGAATAACACAATGAAAATCAAGCCCTACTACTCCTAGTTTTGTTACAAAAATTAAACTTTTTTATGAAGCAAAATTTTCCAATTTCTGTCTTTTTGAACCAGATTGACAATGTGAACCAGTTTTCAGTATTTAACAATAGTTCTTATTTACTGCAACAATTATGAACCATCAGCTTATAACTCCTACTAGTTCAAATTCTAGCCCCTTTATAAACTCTCCCTTACTCAAACATGCACACGGGAAAAAAAACATCGATATAATGGACAGAGAGAAAACTGGGAAAGCAGTTCAGTGGTCCCTGTTCATTGGGTCTACTGAGATGATTCTTGTGCGGAGTACAGCATGGCTTCTGAGTCTTCCTTCTCTGGATGCTTTCACTGGTTTGCAGCAGGCGCAGGGCGGCTGCTTCAGACTTACAAAATGTCTCTGACTTATTACTTAAAGGTCACAACTTACGGCAACTGTGGAAGGAAGAATCAACTTTATTTTCAGGCTCAAAGTGGGTTTTACTGCAGAGAACAGAGAGCTGCTGAGCTGGTGAAGATCTGAAGGCTACTCACAACCCCAAGCTGATCAGATACCTGATGATTGATCACTCAGTTATTGGCAAGCTGAAGGCCTTTGTCATAACTGGTCACTAGTCAAGCAACACATCAGCGACTTGTTTGTAGCTGAATCTCCATTTGTGTACATCCCTCGGCTCCTGTCCGTCTGCAAACTACACTTCAATTACTGCTTGGATAACAGCTATGTAAATGGCACTTACAATCAGCATCAGATTACTTGCTTTTAAACCATACAGGTGATCCTTCAGCAACCCTTGTTTTTAAAGCATTTCATCTCCAGTCCATAATCAAGAGGACAGAAAAATAGGAAGGCAGAGCCCGGTCCAGATTTGTGAATTTAGGCCACCTGTTGTATGAGGTGGTGAAAGTTGGGGTAGTGGGAAAGCCATTTTGGCAATCCAAGCTGTGGGTTCAACCTGGGAAACTCTGAGCCTGCATTGGTCTGGTTTGACTTTCCTGGATTCTGCCACAGCTCCCTGGTCCTTTGAAAAAAGTCATCGCACACTAATATATTTTTCGCTCATCTTGCTGTTAGTCTTGGTTCATAGACTTTTGAGTTTGTGATTTACATAATTGTTAGAAATAGCAGCTTCCGTTCCCCCAAATTCTCCTGTGACCTCTGGCTCTCCCTTTTATATTTTTGAATGTTTAGATTATTTTTAAATGAAACTACTGTTTCCCTTGCACCCACTCTTGTCTCCCCCCACCCCCTCCAACGCCTCAACCCACCAGGCATGAAGCTGCTTATTATATACTAAACAACAGCTTAAAAGGATCTAAAGCTATTTAAAAAGCATTTAGGGGACAAACGGCATGAATATATTATTAATTACCTCTCAATCATTCAACCAGCATCAAAGAGATAATTACAATTAATATTGCTTTTAGGTTGAGTGGCAGTGATCACTACTCTCCTCCAGTTTGCAGGGCCAGGGCCTTATTTTATTGAAAATTCCAGTTGCTAGTTGAGCACAGAATCCCTACAATGTGGATGCACACCATTTGGCACATCAAGTCCACACTGACCCTCTGGAGAGCATCGCACCCAGCTGCAGCCCCGGACCCAGTCTCTGTAACTCTGCATTTCCCATGGCCAATCTGCCGAAGCTGCGCACGTTTGGACTGTGGGAGGAAACCCACGTAAACCTGGGGAGAACGTGCAAACTGCACACAGACAGTGACCCGAGGCTCCAATCCACCTGGGGTCCCTGGTGCTGTGAGGCAGCAATGCTAACCGCCAAGCCACTGTGCCACCCAGTTCACATTGTGAGCTGCTGAACCCTTCCTTGTCTTGAGGCTGTTAGAGTTTGAATTCAAAGCTGCTGTCAAAACCAGTGTCTGTAAATTCTTTCTTGTCTGAGTGTGCTCGTTGTGATAGAGCTGTCACGTGACTTTGTGTCCTTTTCACATGGGGCAGACTATTTAATCTGTTTAATCCAAAAAAGCAACCTTTGTTTTGTTCTTGTTTTGCACAGGGGTCCAAACCTTTTACTTCCTGTGGATACTGATGATCAGGGCACGCTTCTTTTGCAGTGTTTAAAATAAGCAGTGATCTTTGAAGAGCAGTTGTGCCCAATGTCAGTGGAGTGGTTTTTGGAGCGATGGAAGTTGCCATGACTGGGAATACACGGCGAGGGTGTCAAAAGCAGATTCAACCATAGCTTTTCCGAGCAAATTAGTTAGTGACTGGAGGAGAAGATATTCTTCGAGGAAAGAAAGGGAGCAGGCTCGATTGGACAACTCTTCACAAGAGTACACACAGCAGCACAGTGGGTCAAATAGCCAGCTTGTGCACTGCATGGAGCTTTGGCATGTGTTCTGGTGTTTTGAAGCTTTCGGTGTAAGATTTCTTTATGTAATCAGAAATAGGAATTTACTATAGCAGCACTTGTGAATTTAAGGGAATAAGTAACTACCTGAGGAACATTTGCAAGGAATGCAATAGGAACAAGGATATGGGCCAAATATTGGCAAACGAGACCAGATTTCTACAGGATATCTGGCTGGCATGGCAGAGTTGGACCGAAGGGTCTGTTTCCATGCTGTATATCTCTTTGACTATCAATTGAGTAACTTACATAGTCATAACAGTAGCTGCAGCTGTTGCTGTGGGATTGTAAGCCATGGCGATGGGACGCTCAAACTGAAATCTTTTTGAAAGGTAACTGTAGTCTTCATTGTAACCACAGTTATTAGTGGGAGCAGTAAGAATAAGGTGTGAAAATATGTTAGTGTAATGAAGTGAAGTCATCATCGTCCCAGCAGAACATAGCATTGGTCTGTAATTAGAGAGTGACGATTAGTGGTGAATTTAACCTGAGAGTCACCACACAGTGATGACGGCGGACACTGAGAAGGCAGAGCTTTTACTTCAACAGGATTGGAGTATAAGAGTAGGGAAGTTTAAATTAACTGTACAAGGTGCTGGGGAGATCACATCTAGTGTACTGTGAGTAATTTTTATCTTTTTTAAGGAAATATATAATTTCATTTGAAGTGGTTCAGGAAATGTTCACTCAGATGATCCCTGGTCAGGAGGGATTGTCTTACAAGCAAAGGCTGGGACTCTGCTCGTTTGAGTTTGGGACAGTGAGAGGTGATCTCATTGAAACATACAGGATTCTTAAGGAGAAAGTGAGGTCTGCAGATGCTGGAGTATCAAAGCTGAAAATGTATTGCTGGAAAAGCGCAGCAGGTCAGGCAGCATCCAAGGAACAGGAAATATGCCCAATACGTCGAATTTCCTGTTCCTTGGATGCTGCCTGACCTGTTGCGCTTTTCCTGCAACACATATTCAGCTGGGATTCTTAAGGAGCTTGACGGAATAAGTGCTGAGAAGGTGTTTCCCTCATGGGAGAGTGTAGGGTCAGAGGGCATGGTCTTAGAATAAAGGGATGCCAATTTAAGAGTAAGATGAGAAGGAATTTCTTCTCTGTAAAGGTTGAGGGTCTTTGGCGCTCCTTGTCACCGGGAGCTGTAGGGGCAGTGTCCTTGTATGTACTTAAGGCTGAGATAGAAAGTGCTTTTTCAGTTGGCAATCAATGTTTGTGGGGAAAGTTCAGCAAAGTGGGGGTGAGGAGTATTAGATCAGCCACGATTCTGTTGAATAGCAGAGCAGGCTCGATGGGCTGAACAGCCGCCTCCTGTTCCCAATTCTTAAGACCTTCTGGTAACCCCGGTCAGTGCAGGAATTGAGGCTGTGCTGTTGGCATCACTGCATCGCAAACCCGCCTTCCAGCCCAGTGTGTGTCAGAGCATTGTCTGGCTCTGTCAAACCTTGAGCTTAAAAAACATTTCACAATAGCAAAACTTGTTTTCAGTCTCAACGTAATGAATTTTGTATGTGAAACCTAAGGTTGAAATTGTTCTGCAAACTCCAAATATTTATTATTTGTGTCATAGGCCGTTTGTATTTCGCACTTGCTGGTATTGTGCTGGGTAGAGCATTTGGTGTTTAGTAATTCAGGATCCTGTCATTCTGCTGCTTAAGAGGCTACTTTCACAAACTAACTGAGCTTTTTGTTTTCTCTTCAGCCTCAATTCCCCATCGACTGAACCTTTTCTATGTTGCCAATGATGTTATTCAAAACTGCAAAAGGAAGAACGCTATTATTTTTCGAGACGCATTTTCAGAGGTTCTGATTGAAGCCGGCACTTTGGTGAGGTAGGTGATGCAATCCTTTTCAAAGGGTAACTTTTACTTTCAACGTGATAGACCTGAGTGTCCCAACGAGGCTTGGAAGTGGATTCCGAAAGAAAATTGCACAGGCCCTTGAAGAAAATAGAACTGCAGGGCCACATGGACTGAGCAGGGGAACAAGATTTATTATGCTGCTTGCCTGAGTACCAGCATGCACTTGGGCAGAATGGCCCCCCCATCCTGTATCATCTGTCACTCAGTTTGCTTAACTGAGTGTGCTACGTGCTTCATTGCTCCTTGCTATGTGTAAACAGCTGCCTCAAGTTACTTATTCTCTTAAATTCACAACTGCTGCCATAGTAAATTCCAAATTATGGGGCAGCACGGTGGCTCAGTGGTTAGCACTGCTGCCTCGCAGCGCCAGGGAACCGGGTTTGATGCCAATGTGGAGTTTGCACGTTCTCCCCGTGTCTGCGTGGGTTTCCTCTGAGTGCTCTGGTTTCCTCCCACAGACGTACAGGTCAGGTGAATTGGCCATGCTAAATTGCCCGTAGTGAGAGGTGCATTAGTAGAGAGTAGGGGAATGGGTCTGGGGGGGATTACTCTTCGGAGGGTCGGTGTGGGCTTGCTGGGCAGAAGGGCCTGTTTCCGCACTGTAGGGAATCTAACCTAATCTAATTTAATGTATTTTTGTGTTGTGGTTTATCCAGTTTTCTATGACTGGATATCCCACTATTATATCCCAGTCATACTCTAAGTATTGAGTATGACTGGGATATAATTTGTGGGGCATCTAACCAACCTTCTTCATAATCCTTCACCCACCTTCCCTCTGCACCCCACATCATTTTTATTTACTTGCACCCCTCGTGAGACTGTTTAAGCAGCTATAGAGAGAGGAGCTGAATAGGATGGGTTTTTTTTCCTTGGAACGTCAGAAGCTGAGGGGTGACCTGAGAGGTTTATAAAATTGCTTGGGTGAATGGTCAAGGTTTTTCCCTAAGAGTAGGGGAGTCCAAAGTTAGCAGCCATAAATTTAAGGTGAGACGGAAAAGATTCAATAGGAACCTGTTAGTACAGAAACCAGACTCTTCAGTCCAACTCGCCTATCAGATATCCTAAATACATCAGGTCCCATTTGCCAGCATTTGGTCCATATCCCCCTCAACCCTTCATATAGCCATCCAGATGCTTTTTAAATGTTATAATTGTACCAGCCTCCTCCACTTCCTCTGGCAGCTCATTCCATACGTGCACCACCCTCTGCATGAAAAGGTTTCCCCCCTAGGTCCCTTTCAAACCTTCTCCCCACCTCACCCTAAATCTATGCCCTCTCGTTTTGGATTCCTCCACCCTGGGGAAAAGACCAAGCCTATTTACCCTATCCATGCCCCTCATGATTTTATAAACCTCTATAAGGTCACCCCATAGCATCTGATACTCCAGGGAAAACAGCCCCAGCCTATTCAGCCTCTCCCTCTAGCTCAAATTCTCCAATCTGGGAACATCTTTGTAAATCTTTTCTGAACCCTTTCAAGTTTCACCACATCCTTCCGAAAGGTGGGAGACCAGAATTGCATGCAGTACTCCAAAAGTGGCCGAACCAATGACCTGTACAGCTACAACATGATCTCCAAACTCCTGTACTCTATGCACTGACTAATAACAGCATGCATACCCGTCGCCTTCTTTACTATCCTATCTCCCTGCAACTCCACTTTCAAGGAATTATAAACCTGCACTCCAAGGTGTCTCTTTTTTTGAGCAACATTCCCCAAGACCTTACCATGTAGTGTATAAGTCCTGCCTTGATTTGTCTTTCCAAAATGTAGCACCTCAATTTATCTAAATTAACCTCGATCCATTGGCCCATCTGCTCAAGATCCCAATGTACTCTGAGGGAGCCTTCTTTGCTGTCTGCTACACCTCCAATTTTGCTGTCATCTGCAAACTTACTAAACGTTGTATATTCACATCCAAATCATTCATACAAACGATAAAAAGCAGTGGACCCAGCACTGATCCTTGTGGCACACCACTGGTTATAGGCCTCCAGTCTGAAAGGCCACCCTATGGTTGTATCTTCAAGCCATTTTGTATTCAAATGGCTAATTCTCCCTGTATTCAGTGTGCTCTCACCTTGCTAACCAGTCGACCATGTGGAATCGTGTCTCATGCCGTACTGAAGTCCATATACATCTCACTCACTGCTCTACCCTCCTCAAACCTCTTCATTATTACTACAGAAAACTCAATTGAGTTAGTGAAACATGATTTCCCACAAGCCATGTTGATTATCCCTAAACAGTCCTTGTCATTCCAAATACATGTTATTCCTGTCCCTCCGAATTCCCTCCAAAAACTTACCCACTGCCAATGTCAGACTCACCTGTCTTTTAGTCCACTTTCTTAAATAGTGGCGCAACATTAGTCAACCTCTAGTCTTCCAGTACCTCACCTGTGGCTATCAATGATACATATAGCTCAGCAAAAGGACCCCAACCTTCTCCCTCGCTTTCCACAGAGTTTTAGGTACACCTGATCAGGTCCTGGGGATTTATCCATTTTTTTTGTGTATTAAGATGTCCACCTTAACTTTACCACCTCCAATATGGAAATTGTTTTGAGATGTTGCTATTTATTTCCCCATGTTGTGCATAATTTTATTTTTCTTATTTAGCAAACGCTGCAAAATACTTATTTAGTATCTTCCCCCATCTCCTGCTGTTCCACATATAGGCAGCCTTGCTGATCTTTGAGGGGCCCTATTCTCTCCCTAAATACCCTTTTGTCCTTAATGTATTTATGGAAACCCTTTGGATTCTCTTTCACTCGAGTTGCCAAAGCTATCTCTTGTCCCTTTATTGCCCTCCTGAGTTCCCCCCGTAAATATGCTCCTACCACCCTTATGCCCCTTCAGGGATTCACTGAATTCCTGCTGTCTATTCCTGACATCTGCTGCTTTTTTCTTGACCGAAACCTTAATTTCTCTCGACATCCAGCATTCCCTGTACCAACCAGCCTAACCCTTCACCCTAACAGGAACATACTACCTCTGGATTCTCGTTACCTCATTTTTGATTGCTTCCTTTTTCCAGTTGGCCTTTTACCTGTAACCATCTGCTCCCAATCAACTTCAGAAAGTTCTTGCCTGATACTATCAAAATTGGCCTTCCTCCACGCCAGAAGTTTAACTTTTAGATCCAGTCTATCCTTTTCCATCACTATTTTAAAACTAATAGAATTATGGTCACTGGCTCCAAAGTGCTCCCCACTGACACCAACTCAGTCACCTGGCCTGCTTTATTTCCCAAGAATAGGTCAAGTTTTGCACCTTCTCTAATGGGTACACCCACGTACTTATTCAGAAAATGTTCTTGTGCACACTTAACAGATTTCTCCACATGCAAGCCCTTAACACCCTGGCAGGCCCAGTCTCTGTTTGGAAAATTAAAATCCCCAAACATAACCACTCTCTTAATCTCGCAGATAACTGAGAACCTCCTCCAAATTTGTTACTTGCTTCAGCATTTGAAGTTTCAGTAATCCCTTGCACAGGCTGCTTGTTGGTTTGGTGTTATTTTATATCCTGCAGACAAGCTTTAAGTTTCTATACCCTTGGAAAACAGTGATAACATGGTCAGGCAGTGTTGTAATGAAATATTTTCACCCTGCATGTGTTAAATTGGGATGGGGCAGTTTCCTGTCATACTATTGCTGAATGGCCACTTGGCCAAGTTGTATTTGGGTTGCTGTTTTCTGAGCACTTGTAGCCTGTACCCCTGAGGAGAGAAAATTGGAGTGTGGCAAAATGTGACCCTGTACATTAATGCTGCCGTCTCCCTCAGTTACCCATTGCAGTTGGGTGAATAAATGTCTGTCTGTTGAATATGCATGTTGTCTCGTTACTGCCACTTCCCTTTAGGGATAGCAGCTTTGTTTTCCCTCCAGTAAGCTGAATATTTGTCAGTTGACTTCATTAAGTTAAATGGCAATCGTATTACATTACTCCAGGGTGGAAAAAAATGTCTGTGTCAAGGAGCTTAAGTTAGAATTGGGTTTTTAGATGAATTTAAAATTGGAATCCCAATTGTTTAGGCAGGGGTCAAGTGTCTTGGGAATGGGAGTATTTTGCAGAGGAGCTGAACTTGTTAAAATTAAGCTTTTTTTTTCCTGACACGACATGTTGAAATGTGTTTAGAAAGTTAACGTTGTCACTGAAATTTGAGCGAGATGTAACGACTGTGAGAAAATATCCAATAATAGCTGTTAACCTTTCCGATGTTCTGTCTGAAAAGGGCATTTAAAGCTGGACATCACTATTTGTATATTAATGTAATATCTGAATCCTGGATGTGTGCCGGTAAACATTTTGTGTAACTCACTTGGTATAAGCTGCTATGCAGGCAGCAGCAGCCAAACCCCGTCCTAAAATAAGCAGCTTTCCACCTAAACGCAATCTTTGTGCGTGCATGGGTGTTTGTATGATCTGAGCTGAAAATGTATTGCTGGAAAAGCATTTCCAACGCCCCTCCCCCAAGTCCCTCCTCCCTACCTTTTATCTTAGCCTGCAGGACACACTTTCCTCATTCCTGAAGAAGGGCTCATGCCCGAAACGTCGCCTGTCCTGTTCCTTGGATGCTGCCTGACCTGCTGCGCTTTTCCAGCAACACATTTTCAGCTCTGATCTCCAGCATCTGCAGTCCTGTTTGTATGATCTTCTCAGCACTGAGAATGCTGTGGATCTGATCGATCACTCACCCAGGCACTTGTTCACCAGAGGAGCAGTGACGAGATTCAAGCCCACACTTGGAGAGAGATTGGAGCCTCCAGCCAGTGTCTCAGTCCGCTCGGAGGCACTACCCGATGTTTGTTTATCTGAAGCATACATGCTGTTTGTGTCATAACATAAGCAGCTAATGCATTGAATGGCCCAGCATCAAGACATAATGGCGTCCCTCTCTCTCTCGCTACTGAGTAACAGCTTGTGAAATGTTTACCAAGTCCATTCGAACAAAGGCAGTTTGGAGTTCTGATAGATCAGAAAGCCACGTCATTACATTCAGTGTTCACTCAAAGTAAAGCTATCTGTGCTGATTGTGAAGTGAATGGTTTACAATCTGTAAAAGGGCGGTTAGTAATTTAATGTGCTTGTTGGGAGGGATAGAAGAGGAGGGTCGATTTACAAGCTAAACGGTTACCTGATGATGCTTGGAGTATGTTCACACCTTATCAGAGTAAGCCATCTTTGGTTACATTACAGTTGAGACATTTTGTTTGACTTTGCTTGTCAGGATAAGTGTGGATGAAGGCTGACAATGCTGTAATGAAGTTTAGGATTTCCCGTGCAGCCATATGACAGGGAGCATACCTCGAGCTGAATGATGTCTTAATTTGTTGTGATTTCAGTGATTCGGAACGAGGAGGGCCAGCTTAAATCCTGTAACAGTAGAGATGGATTATGGAAACACGTGTATTCCTATGTTGAATTGGTGAACGCATTGCTGATGTTCCACCCCTGAATTCTTGTCCCATATTGAACTGTCAAATTGGATAAAACATTTGCCCAGTAATGCTGAACTGCTGTGATGATTTTTAGCGAGTTCGTGAACTCCTTTACCTAATATCAGCAGTCACCAATTTATTGTAATTCTGAGCTTTTATTGGAAAGCACCAGTTCAGCCATGGTGTGTTAGTTAATTAGACAAAGAAAGGAAATTTACGACCTTTGATCGATGTGGGCCCCAGGCTGGGACTTGCTCCCTGGAATGTAGGAGGCTGAGAGATGAGCTTCATGGAGTTTTGTAAAAAAAAAACTTATGAGGGGCATGGATAAGGTGAAAAGCCAAGCTTTTCCCCCCAGGGTAAGGGAGTCCAAAACTAGAAGGCATAGGTTTACGGTGAGAGGGGAAAGATTTAAAAAGGACCTGAGGGGCTGTGCTTTCATGGTGCACGGGTAGAGTGTGCTGCCATAGGATGTAGTAGAGGCTGGTACAATTACAACATTTAAAAGGCATCTGGATGGGGACTTGGATAGGAAATATTTAGAGGGATATGGGCCAACCGCAGGCAAATGGGACCAGTTGAAATGAGGAAACCTGGTCACATGGGCCTGTTTCCGTGCAGTATGCATCCTTTACTTTCTGACTTTACTGATCCAGAAGCCGTCCTGTAGGATGGAGGAGTAGAGGCAGCGCACTCCCACACCCCAGTTGTCTTTTGTGGCAGTCTCTGGTAGTCTTTGGTCTCAGTAGCAACAGCCTTTGTTCTTCCCTTGGGCTGATGAGTAGGAGCTCCTAGTCTTCCCGTAAGAAGGCGGTGTGGCCTGTCTCCATGGATCTTGCCCCTTCTTCCCCTTCCTGTCCCTGCTAATAAACTTTATTCTGGGACTGGCCATCAATGCTGTGCCAGTCACCTGTTTATCCCCTCTGCAATGGGGGAAAGCTGCTGATGCCCACCTCCACTTAAAGGTTTGTTTTCATTTCTCCTAACACCCAAACCACCTTCCTTTTATTACACTGTGTTGATAATGGAACAGGATGGCGCCTGATAAACCTTTGATATGACTTAAGACCCTGATGATTCTCTGACTGCTCCACTGTTTTCATACAGATTTGTTTACATTTACAGAGAGATAATTCCTAATCTGTCACCGATGACGGTCTCGTGCTACACAGGGAACACGAAACATGGAATGCTGAGTTAACACACCGGTTTTAAGGAGGCCCTTAATTCTCAACCGTTAATGTTCCCGTAAAATTATCTCACACGCTTAATTCTTTACTGTTAAATCAGCTTCTGCATCCTTCTCTTTTTTCCGTCTATGCCCAACGTGTATGTGGAAAACAGCACCCGGAGCGATTCAACATGAGGCTCCCCTCTGTCTGCCTCCATTCAGTTCTGTTGGAGGGTCACCAAGCTGGTGTGGCTGCCCCTGTTTCTGTGAGCTGATGCTGTCTGGGTTTTTTCCAGCATTAGTTGTTGTCAAAGCATGCGTTAGATTAGGAGTGTCTCTGATTTTGCTCCTCATGCTGGAGAACAATTTCACACAGCGGTTCTTGTTCCAGTGCTCTCCAGCTACACACTGTGATTGATTTGTTGATGTCACGTGTACTGAGATATGGTGCGAAGTGTTGTTTTAGATGCTATACAGAAAGATCGTACTGTACAAAGTACATCAGGATAACAGAGCAGAGTGTAGAATACAGTGTTATAGGTGCAGTAGGAGAGAGATCAGAATTAACATTGGAGAGGTCTGTTCAAAAGTCTGATAACAGCAGGGAAGAAGCTATTCTTGAATATGGCTCAAAAGTGTATTTGAGCTTTTATATCTTCTGCCTGACAGAAGAGGATGGAAGAGAAGATAGCTGGGGTGGGAGGGGTCTTTGGTTATGTGGTTATTTCCCCAAGGCAGGTGAACTCAATGGTTGGAAGACTGGTTTGTGTGATAAACTAGGCAATGTTCATGACTGTTTGGAGTTTGTTGTGTCCTTGGGGAAAAGCAGTTGCCAAATCACATTGTGGTGAATCCAAATAGGGTGCTTTCTGTGATGTATCTATAAAAAATTGGTAAGAGTCCTTGTGGTCATGTCACATTTCCTTTGCCTCCTGAGGAAGTAGTGACACTATTGTGCTTTCCTGATACTTGCATTGACGTGAGTGGACCAAGGTGGATTATTGATAACCTTCACTCTCAGGGGTTGGATGCACCTGACCATCTCCACCTCAGTACCATTGTAGCAGACTGGGGCCTGCCCTCCCCTCTGCTCCCTGAAGGTGATGACCAGCTCCTTCATTTTGCTGACATTGATGGAGAGATTGAGTACTTAGAGGCATGGCGTAAAAAAAAACAATCTCTTTCCTTTTGTCTCATTGCCATTTGTGATTCGACCTACGGCGGTAGTATTGTCCGCAAACTTGTAAATGGAATTGGGGCGGAATTTGACCACAGCCATGTGTGTACCAGAATTACAGTAGGGAGCGGAGTACATAGCCTTATGGGGCACTGGTGTTAAGGATTATGGTGGAGGACATGTTGCCTATTCTTACTGAATGCGGTCTATGGGTCAGGATGTCCAGAGGGAGGGGCTGTGACCTAGGTCTTGGAGTTGAGAGGTCAGTTTGTTTGGAATTACGGTGTTGAAGGCTCAGCTATCGTCAGTAGGTCAGAACCTGACATATGTAGCCATGTTGCCCAGATGTTCCAGGGATGAATGTGTGGCCAGGGGAATGCTGTGGATCAGTAGACAAATTGCAAAGATTAGATTAGATTCCCTACAGTGTGGAAACAGGCCCTTCGGCGCAACAAGTCCATACCGACCCGCCGAAGAGCAACCCACCCTGACTAATGCATCTAACACTACGGGCACTTTAGCATGGCCAATTCACCTAACCTACACATTCTTGGACTGTGGGAGGAAACCCACGCAGACACAGGGAGAATGTGCAAACTCCACACAGACAGTTGCCTGAGGCGGGAATTGAACTCTGGTCCCTGGCACCGTGAGGCAGCAGTGCTAACCACTGTGCCGCCTAGAATCATAGAATCCTATGGTGGGGAAACAGGCCATTTGGCCCAACTTTCCACGCTGACCCTCAGAGTAACCCACCCAGACTCATTCTTCTACCCTATCACTCAACATTAATCCCTGACTAATGCACCCCCACCTACACATCCCTGAACACTATGGGCAATTTAACTTGGTCAGTTCACCTAACTAGCAAAGAATCAGGGAAATTTGGGAGGCTGGAGTTGATATGAGCCAAGACTAACCCCTCGAAGCACTTTAGAATTAACGAGAGCAGAGCCGCCAGCCATTAGTCATTGAGGCGTGCTGCATGATTTCCCTTTGGCATCAGGGTGATGCTGGTTGCCTTGAACCTGGTAGGAATTTCAGATCATGGTGCTTGCAGATGTGCGTAGACGTCACTCAGTGCTACATTTCACATTAAAACTAAACAAATGGCATCTCTCAGGGCAACCTTTGTTCTTTTCTCCAGGAGAATATTGGCAAACTCTTGTACCTGTAGCTTTCATGGCCGTCCTTTCAGTCAGTAATGAGCACTGACTGGCAGAGTTCCTTTCAGCAAAAACTCAGGAGAATCCTGCTCGTTTTCTTCCTGTTTTAGTCTTTTTTTCTCTCTCTCTCTCCAAAAGGAAAAGCAAGAAAACTGTGCCTTGAGCAGTTTCTCCGTGTTACCTAAAATAGGGCCAAACATGCACTGAAATCAGATCAAAAAGGTATTGGCAATGCAAGTGTGTTAGGCAGCACCGAAAGGAGAGACGCAAACTGGGTGTGTACTGTTGGACAGCATCGCAGCCTGAAGATCAAACAGGCCATTTAGGAAGACCGTAGGATGGTGAGACAGAGAAGGAGGAGGGGAAATGTCACCGAGCAAGAGAGTCGATCAGACGAAGCACGCTCTAAGGCAGGATTGGTGAATGAATTGGAGATAGGACTGCAGATGCTGGAAAGTCAGACTCAATGGAGGTGTGGAGCTGGAAAACACACAGTAGGTCAAGCAGTGTCAGAAGAACAAGGGAGTTGACATTTCGGGTCGGAACCTGGCGTCCAGTCCTGATGAAAGGTTCCGACCTGAAATGCCGACTCCCCTGCCCCCCTGATGCTGCTTGATGAACGAATCATTTGGTAAAATGTGTAGGAGCAGTTAATTTGTTGTCAACGATCATTAGGTGCAGTGATATTAAAATAAACCAGAATGAAGAACGATCCATTTTTTTAAAAAAACTGTGTAAGTTCCTCTGCTTTTGTCAGAGAGGAAAATACATATAACACTGGAGGTCACAACAAACTTTTATACCTTAACTAACTGCCAAGGTGTCAAAAGCTAAATAAAACCGTCTGTAGACGAAAGCTAGCACCAATTCACAAATATCCTTTTTGTTTGATTTATCTTTAGGGATCCTTCCATTCGGAAATCTGTGGAGCGAATATTCACGATATGGGAGCAGAGAAGCGTCTATCCAGAGGAGTTGATTGTGGACCTGCGAGCTGCTCTTGGTGAGGGTGGTTTGTGTAAATGTGGAATCGAGACTGTTGATTCTAGGAATTTTGAGACTTCCTTTAAACTGGAGCCCCCTTAGTGATTGAGGTCCCTACTGAGGTCTTAATAGAACTCATTCACACCTTTGTGCTGCCCTTTGCTCCATCCGTCATCTTGTCCCCGTCAAGGTCACTGAAAGGTGACAGTGGCAATCACAAGTTAGCTCATGAGTAATTGACGGACTGAAAGAAGCAACATGCGATTCAGCACCTGAACTCTCCTCCTGGTACCTGAGTAAACAGATGCTTGGACATAGTTCCAGCATGATCTGTACTTTGAGGATGTTCCGGTCAGAAGTTCCTTGTCTTTCAGGAGTGACATAGTGTAGAATTGTCACGCAAGGTCTTCTCGTCAAATCCATCCTCCATTAAAACTTCGAACTCTTCGGCTGCTGTTTGTTTGTAACCTGTGCTGTTTGGAGTTACTTGTGTCTGTAATGTAGCTGGAATTGAAAGGCTGTGTGTGCCCCAGCTGGTCCGCTGCTAATTCTCCTGCAGTGCTCCTGTTATAATGCATTTAAAGTTCTCGAAGATTAGCAATCACTAATCCTCAGCTATTACTCTCCAGCATCTCCTGCCTCATTCTCAGCCCATCTGCAACTGAAAAGATCACCTCTTATTTCTACTCAGAAAATTACTCCCTTGCTCTCCAGCTGGGTTCACAGCCTAAACCCTTCGTAAATGTCACCCTAACTTTGTAGCTTTGTCATGGTCTGTACCTAAAGCTCTGCTGCTTTTAGAAATTCCTCTCCTCCTCCTCCTCCTCCCCCTCCTGTCTGATGGTTACTGAAGTTTCTTCCCATGAACTTTAACCTAGGGGAAGATCTAAGCTACTGCCAGTTACACATCTTTCCCAGAATACTGGTCTGTGAATTGCAAGATATCTCCATTACCCTGGCACCTGAATAATCTCATCATCCTTTTAATGGAGATGTGTGATTTTTACCTGAACTGCTGCCCCCAATAAAGGGGAGCCTATACTTTTGAACAGTTTTGAGTATTTTTGTTTCATCCTTGCGGTGTTGATTCTGGCTGGGTAATGATACCACTGATCCCGAGAACCCTTGAATATTCCCAAGGGACCATTCTTGCCTGAACTTGGAATGTGGAGAACACCCTATCCTGGACCATTCTCATGTCCACCTGTACGGCTTCCTAAGTGGGATATGTTTTCTCCCCTCTACCTTGCTCTCTCACCCCGAAGGCAGCTTTAATCTGCACTTCTCAAGACTGACATAGGCAATTTCATAGAGCAGGGATCAGACCCATGGGACATACATGGTTGGTTTTGCACTCTCTCTGTCCCTCCACCCTGTCCCTCCTCAAGAGACTGTGACTGTGTCTGTCTTTAACAAGCTTTGAAATTTGGAGAGAAAATTTTGAACTGTGTGTGTGTGCGCACGTGTGTGTGTGCGCGCACGTGTGTGTGTGTGTAGGACAGCAGAGGGCATTGAGCTGAACAGAATCACCTGGACTCCGTTGTCACTTTGGCCTAATAATGTGCACCATGAACCACAGACTGATCAGCGATCTTGGCTCCCTATCTGCAGTGTCCCTGTGTAACAATGGATTGAATCTCATTCAGGGAAAGTTCCAAACATAGAGGAGGCACAGCCCCCTCCCACCCAAGTGAGGAGCAGCTGAAGACCAACTTGTGCAACCTCTGCCTAACGGCAAGGGGTGGGCTTTACTTACGGATGAACAGAGATGGGTGGCTGGGAGAATGGGCTCCGAATTTTACCAGTCTTCAAAGTTACAACCGTTCAGTCAGGCCAGATGCTTTGCACCAAATGCTTTTAATGGTTAGCCCTTCCCTTATGAACAAATGCAAATGAACCATATCGCCGTGCAGTCCGGAGCAATTGTTGAAAAGGCTTCAGACAAAGCCATCTGGAAATTCACTATTTTTCACTTGTTTCCATTCATTTTAGTGGGACGAAAACCAGCTGAATTTACAAAAGTGAAAACAGGTATGGAACAAATTTTGGGCAGTGGGGAAGGTGGTGTTCAGATGTATTCAATAAAACACTTAAGCTTTTGTGATAGTCATACGATACCCTCTTTGCAGTCTCCTCATGCTTCCTTAGTGCTGACGGACAGAAGTGTGGCAGTGTAAGGGTACTGGCGATCAGGTTTGTAACAGCAATAAGGGTTAGTGATGGATCTATATAGATCCATTTGATTTGGCTGTGGATAGGGCATGGAGGATTCAGGTCTGATATCTGTGCCCCTGTATCTTCTCAACAGGGTGGTTTGCAAGCTTTGGAAAGAAGTGGGCACCCTCCCGGAATCTATTGCACTAAAGCCATGAAAGACTGGTTAGCCAGTGAAGGGAAATGTTTGCCACCATATTTCACTTTATTGAAAAAGTCAGCAGAAATGGTACAGAATTGACAGTGCTCACCTCTCTGCTTATTATCGACAGCCCCCAAGATCAGAGCCCCTCTGGCCTTGGGGTGCTGCTGGGGTACCATTCTTGAGAGCTATGAGTGTTAGTGTAGGATATGACTTTTGGAAAATGTAGGCCGGGGAGTTGGAAGGAATCTTGTAGGTTGGGGATTGCTTGTGGTTAGAGAGTGACTCATCCTCTTCCTTTTGGGTCACTTTGCTTGGTGCTGGAGCAGGGAAGCTGATTTAACTCACCACCACCACCTTCATCCATTGGATCCAATTGCAATGCAGCTGTTGCTTCCTGGGGTTTAGACGAGGAGTCTTAAGTCTGAAACCATGCCTTTTTTTGGCACTTTGTTCATGGCAAGGAAGGTGTATTGTTGACAGGAGATCTGCTATAGCTGGAGGTTTGGGTAGATATCATAGACAATTTATAGGGACTTCGGAGGGCTGAGGCAAAAGTCACTATCTATTATTTACATCATGACCTTGTGATTTTGGTTGTCAGCATTTCTTGCTACGGACGCCATGTGAGCGAGTGTTTGTGTGACCTGTGCACTAAATGATAAAGACTCATGATGTATCAGACGTGTCCACCTTCTGGATTAGCTGAGATCGTAGTGGTGGCCCTGCAGAGTTGTGCCCTGTTCAGACTGACTCTGTTTTCTCTTCCCTTTTCAGTGAGCGATAAGACACGTGTTGTGGTGAAATCAAAGATTCTCGCTGAATTCCGGGTGAGTGCTTCAGCTTTCTGTTTCCTTCTCCCTCTCGCCCCTTTCTGTTCCTCCTCCTCCTCCCCCCAGCTGTTGGACTATGGTTTCCATGCAGGGCCCTTGCTGCTGATGCCACATATTCCAGATGTGCAAACCCAGACAGCCTGTGCCAGGGTGAGAGGCATTAGGAGGAGAAAGTGAGGACTGCAGGTGCTGGAGATCAGAGCTGAAAATGTGTCGCTGGAAAAGCGCAGCAGGTCAGGCAGCATCCAAAGAGCAGGAGAATCGACATTTCGGGCATGATCCCTTCTTTAGGAATTCCTGAAGAAGGGCTCATGCCCGAAACATCGATTCTCCTGTTCTTTGGATGCTGCCTGACCTGCTGTGCTCTTCCAGCGACACATTTTCAGCTGAGGCGCACTAGGGCTGAGTCTAATTGTGGCCTGATCAGAAACCCTCCCAATATATTTGTCTTCTGCGGTGCCTTCACTGAACAATCATCAGGGGTCAGAGAGAGTGACCTGGTTTATTTATCTCTTCCCCTTTCCCTGTGGTGGAGAGACGGACTTGTCGTATTCAGCCTCACGTCAGTTTACAGAGTTGGAACATGGGACTGCCCTGGTCTTTGTAGTTCCATGTGTCTCCCTGAAAAGCACAGTTATTCACTTGACTGAATGTTTTTCACGTGTCTTGCAACAGAATTTGTTCTTTTTGTTTTATTTCTTGTCAGTCTGTTTCAGCATTGGACAGAGACTTGCCACCACCTGACCAAGGACTATTCAAAATGGTCAATAAATGCTGGTCTTTATACTGATGCTGACAAACCCAGGGTGATTTCTGTTTTAAATACGCCCCTGCCTCTTCCCTTTCCTTGCTAACTAACAAATTATGTTTGAAATTGTGCCTTGCAGGGTTGGTGCCAAGTGCTGGCAGGTTCCTCACCCGCCCCCTCCTTCAGGAACACGACTTGACACGGCTTCATGGCTGCCAGCAGCCCCTCACTCTTGACTTACCCTGGCATGCAAGCCCAGTCAAATGTTCACACCTTACCCTGCCTTTATCCCATCACACACTCGAGCACTATTCCAACAAGAATAGAAACTGATTGATCTGTCCGTCAGCTCACTGAGGCAAGCTATTGAACTCTGTTCCTTGCATTGGGTCAATGAACCTAGGCCAAGGTGCAGCCCATTGACTTGCAGAGCACAGGACCAATTGGGCCGATTGCTGGATCAAAGAAAGTGCCACAGTTTCTGTAGCTTGCTGGCAGTAAGGGCTGTTCTATCCCCCTGCACCATCAGTGTCCAGGGTTTAAGTTCATTATCCTTCAATGGAGTCTGAGTTCACCGTCAAGGCCACCTACTACTTGTCCCTTGACCTGAGTGACTTAAGAGTCACCAAGTCATAGAGATGTACAGCATGGAAACAGACCCTTCGGTCCAACCTGTCCATGCCGACCAGATATCCCAACCCAATCTAGTCCCACCTGCCAGCACCCGGCCCATATCCCTCCACACCCTTTCCTGTTCATACACCTATCCAGATGCTTTTAAATGTTGTGATTATACTAGCCCCCTCCACTTCCTCTGGCAGCTCATTCCAAACAAATACCACCCTCTGCGTGAAAAGGTTGCCCCTTAAGCCTCTTTTATATCTTTCCCCTCTCACCCTAAACCTCGAGCTCTGGATCCTCTCCCGCCAGGGAAAAGACCTTGTCTATTTACCCTATCCATGCCCCTCATGATTTTATAAACCTCTATAAGGTCACCCCTCAGCCTCCGACGCTCCAGGGAAAACAGCCCCAGCCTGTTCAGCCTCTCCCTGTAGCTCAAATCCTCCAATCGTGGCAACATCCTCGTCAATCTTTTCCTGAACCCTTTCAGGTTTTGCAATATCTTTCCGATAGGAAGGGGACCAGAATTGCACGCAATATTCCAACAGTGGTCTAACCAATGTCCTGTACAGCCGCAACATGACCTCCCAACTCCTGTACTCAATACTCTGACCAATAAAGGAAAGCATACCAAACGCCGCCTTCACTATCCTATCTACCTGCGACTCCACTTTCAAGGAGCTATGAACCTGCACACCAAGGTCTCTTTGTTCAGCAACACTCCCTAGGACCTTACCATTAAGTGTATAAGTCCTGCTAAGATTTGCTTTCCCAAAATGCAGCACCTCGCATTTATCTGAATTAAACTCCATTTGCCACTTCTCAGCCCATTGGATCATCTGGTCAAGGTCCCATTGTAAACTGAGATAACCTTCTTTGCTGTCTACTACACCTCCAATTTTGGGGTCATCTGCAAACTTACTAACTATAACTCTTATGTTCACATCCAAATCATTTATGTAAATGACAAAAAGTAGTGGGCCCAGCACTGATCCTGATGGCACTCCATTGGTCACAGGCCTCCAGTCTGAAAAACAACCCTCCACCACCACCCTCTGTCTTCTACCTTTGAGCCAGCTCTGTATCCAAATGGCTAGTTCTCCCTGTAATCCATGAGATCTAACCTTACTCGCCAGTCTCCCATGGGGAATCTTGTCGAACACCTTACTGAAGTCCTTGTAGATCACGTCCACTGCTCTGCCCTCATCAATCCTCTTTGTTACTTCTTCAAAAAAACTCATTCAAGTTTGTGAGACATGATTTCACACCACAAAGCCATGTTGACTATCCCGAATCAGTCCTTGCCTTTCCATATACATGTACATCCTGTCCCTCGGAATGCCCTCCAACAACTTGCCCACCATGAACGTCAGGCTCACTGACCTATAGTTCCCTGGCTTGTCCTTACCACCCTTCTTAAACAATTGGCACCACGTTAGCCGACCTCCAGTCTTCCGGCACCTCACCTGTCACTATCGATGATACAAATATTTCAGTAAGAGGCCCAGCAAACACTTCTCTAGCTGCCCACAGAGTTCCAGGGTACACCTGATCAGGTCATGGGGATTTACCCACCTTTATGCATTTCAAGACATCCAGAACTTCCTCCTCTGAAATATGGACATTTTTCAAGATGTCACCATCTATTTTCCTACATTCTATACCTTCCATATCTTTTTCCATAGTAAATACTGATGCAAAAAACTGTTTAGTATCTCCCCCATTTTCTGTGGCTCCACACTAAGGCCTCCTTGCTGATCTTTGAGGGGCCCTATTCTCTCCCTAGTTACCCTTTTGTCCTTAATGTATTTGTGAAAACCCTTTTGATTCTGCCTAATTCTATTTGCCAAATCTATCTCATGTCTCCTTTTTGCCCTCCTGATTTCCCTCTTAAGTGTACTCCTGCAGCTTTTATACTCTTCTAAGAATTCTCTCCTGTCTATACCTGACATATGGTTCCTTCTTTTTCTTAACCAAATGCTCAATTTCTTTAGTCATCCAGCATTCCCTATACCTACCAGCCTTCCCTTTCACCCTAACTGGTATGTACTTTCTCTGGACTCCCGTTATTGCAATTCTGAAGGCTTCCCAAATTTCCAGCCGTCCCTTTACCTGTGAACATCTGCCCCCAAATCGAAAGTCCTTGCCTCATACCATCGAAATTAGCCTTCCTCCAATTTCGAACTTCAACTTTTAGATCTGGTTTATCCTTTTCCATCACTATTTCAAAACTAATGGAATTATGGTCACTGGCCCCAAAGTGCTCCCCCACTGACACCTCAGTCACCTGCCCTGCCTTATTTCCCAAGAGTAAGCCAAGTTTTGCACCTTCTCTAGTGGGTACATCCACATACTGAATCAGAAAATTGTCTTGTACGCACTTAACAAATTCTTCTCCATCTAAACCCTTAACACTATGGCAGTTCCAGTCTATGTTTGGAAAGTTAAAATTCCCCACCATAACCACCATATTTTTCTTATAGATAATAGATCGCCTTACAAATTTTTCTCAATTTCCCTCTGACTATTAGGGGGTTTGTAATACAATCCCAATAAGGTAATCATCCCTTTCTTATTTCTCAGGTCCACCCAAATAACTTCACTGGATGTATTTCCAGGAATATCCTCCCTCAGCACAGCTGTAATGCTATCCTTTATCAAAAGTGCCTCACCCCCCCTCCTCTCTTGCCTCCCTTTCTATCCTTCCTGTAGCATTTGTATCCTGGAACATTACGCTGCCAGTCCTGCCCATCCCTGAGCCATGTTTCTGTAATTGCTATGATATCCCAGTCCCATGTTCCTAACCATGCCCTGAGTTCATCTGCCTTCCCTGTTAGGCCCCTTGCATTGAAATAAATGCAGTTTAATATATCAGTCGTACCTTGTTCTCTGCTTTGTCCCTGACTGTTTGATTCACTTCTGTTCTCAACTGTTTCAGTCTTGGATTGATTTCTTTCCTCGATCTCCCTGAGTCCCACCGGCCCCCTAACTAGTTTAAATCCTCCCAGGCAGCTCTAGCAAATCTCTCCGCCAGTATATTAATCCCCTTCCAATTTAGATGCAATCCGCCCTTCTTGTACAGGTCACCTCTACCCCAAAAGAGATTCTAATGATCCAAAAATGTGAATCCTCCCATACAACAGCTCCTCAGCCATGTATTCATCTGCTCTATCCTCCTATTCCTGCCCTCACTAGCTCGTAGCACTGGGAGTAATCCAGATATTACTACTCTTGAGGATTCCTTTGTAAATTCCTGCCTAACTCTGTAATCTCCCTTCAGAAGCTCAACTTTTCCCTTCCTATGTCGTTGGTTCCCTTATGTACAATGACCTCTTGCTGACCCCTCTCCCCTCTTGAGAACATTCTGCACCCTCTCTGAGTCATCCTTGATCCTGGCACCAGGAAAACAACATACCATTCTGCTTTTTCGCCGTTGGCCACAGAGGTGTCTGTCTGTACCTCAGATTAGAGAATCCCCTAACACAATTGATCTCTTGGAACCCAATGTACCCGTCATTGAGCGAGTCTCAATATCAGAAATTTGGCAGTTCGTTCCCCTGAGAATCCATCACCCTCTACATTTTCCAAAATAGCATACTTGTTTGAAATGGGGATAGCCACAGAAGGCTCCTGCACTAACTGCCTATGTCTCTTACCTTGCCTAGAGTTAACCCATCTATGTGACTGTATCTGTGACTTTTCCCCCTTCCTACAACTGCCATCCATCACATCCTGTTGCTCTTGTAAATTCCTCATTGCCTCTAACTGTCTCTCCAGCCGATCCATTTGATCTGATTGGATTCGCCACCAACGACATTTATTGCAGATATAATCCTCAATAACCAGTAATCTCTCCCTAAATTCCCACATCTGACAAGAAGAGCAAATCACTCTACTAAAAGCCATTTTTGCTCTCTCTCGATCTACAGACGTGGAAAATAGCACCACCTTATTCCTTGACAAAACACTGCTCCAGGTTAAATTAATAGTTATGGTTCATATTTTAAGTTTAATCAAAATACATATCTCAATAAAACATATCATCAAGAAATAACCACTCTCCTCACTACTGCAGGCTTACTGTAAGGCCACACTTAAATATTCAGTTTTGTTTCTGTGCTGTGACCTCTCCCAAACAGGTTCCTCCAAGATTAGTTGTGAATTTTACTGTTTGTTAATTTTCCCAGACGCACTCTGATGTCCAGTGACACATGAATTCAAACAGCAAAGGCAGTAACTGTGCAGGCCCCCCTGTCCCTCCGACCCCTCCCTCCGTCCATCGCCCTGTCTCCCCCTTTTTAAAACTGCCATTGTTTTGCCTTTTTTTCTCCAAATTTCCAAAACCATGCAACAGTGTATAAAACACTAATCGCTGCTCCAGGAATTTGAGAAAATCACTTCCAGCACCTAAAATACCTCAAAAAAGAGCAGCTGTTACAGCCAGATATTTTTCCCGTCCTCCATCTTGGATTACCCAGAATCCTACTGGGTAATTTCCACACAGTTCGGAGTCAGCCATATTGCTGGGTCTGCAGCCAGACATGTAGGCCCGAGCAGCTATGGAGGCAAGATTCTCTTCTCTAAAGGGCATTATTTAGGTGGGTCTGTCCCACAATGAATGGCAGTTGTTATGGTCACCATCCCCGAGACAAGCTTTCAACTCTAGGTTTATTGATTGAATTCAAATTCCAGCAGCTGCCATGGTGGGATTTGAACCTATGAAGTGTTAGCCCTGGTCTCTGGTAGTAACTGTCCACTGATAATAATAAAACTGGGGATCGCTTTTGTAAGAAACAAATTGAACTTGTATAGCACCTTTCATAATGTTCCAAAGTGCTTTACAGCCATTGCAGTACTTCAGAAATATAAACATTGCTGTCATGTAGGAAATGTAACTCTTCACTGTGCTGCCACTTTAGTCAGAGTATTGTTTCTCTCAGGTTTCAGTATATACAACCTTTTTAAAGGCAGAGCTGTCCGTTTTTAGGAAGACTTTCATTAGCCAATCTGCACACAACTCCATCCTCCAGTGAGCGACATGATGGAATCATACAGCATGGACCCAGATCCTTTGGTCCACCCAGTCCGTGCTGACCAGAATCCCAAACTAAACTATCCCCACCTGCCTGTTCCTGGCCCATATCCCTCCAAACCTTTCCTGTTCATGTCCTTATCCAAATGTCTTTTAAATGTTGTAACGGTGCCCACATCCACCACTCTCTCTCAGGAAGTTCATGCTGTCCTTTGTTCAAGTTGGCGGGCGTTGGAGGGGTGCGGTCCGTGCTTTAAAAATAATGATGCAGGACTTTGTTCAAGCCCTTATGGGAAGACAGGCAGGCTAGGCCTGGATTGTACAGTCAAATTCTAACCTATAGCCTTATGACTCATAAATGAGTGCTGCCACTGTGCTATAGCTGTCAGATGGGAAAATATATAAACCTCGCAGCTTACATTTCTTTTGCAGTTTTTCTTTGGTACTTTGCCTGACTGTCACGTTATAGTATTTAGTGTTGATTGTTTTTGGGGGGGGGGGGGGGGGGGGCCATCACTTTGACAGAATCTGACTTGTACTTTTCCCCCCTCCTCTGCAGCCTCAGGCACTGATTGACCAGCTAGGGTCCTACAAACAAGCTGAGGATGAGAGAGAGTTCAAGGAGAAGCAGCTTGGGACCCTCCGCGTGGACGTTTGCAGCACAGAGACATTGAAACGGTTGAAAGGTAGAGTGCAGAAATGGGCATGCAGCAAATTAACCTAATGAATGGTTGCGGAACACTGGGGAAGGGTTTTGAACCTTACTTTTATCATTGGCTTGCATGCATGCCCTCCTTTTGATTTGGACAAAACCCTAAGAAATCGGAGTAGGACCTTCGGTCCCCCCCGAGCCTGCCTCGCCGTTCAGTAAAATCATGGCCGATCCTCGCCCAGAGCACGGTTTCTCATGTGCCAGTTCTAAGCTTTCCGTGATACAGCCTCTATAACTTTCTGGTAAATCCAGCCATTCACAGCAGCGCTTGGGAGAAGAAACGGTCCTTTGCTTCTCAGCTTTAAATGAGTGACCTCCAACTCTGTAACCCTCGTCCAAGACTTCCCCCACTAGTGGAGTCATACAGCATAGAAACTGACCCTTTCATCCAATCAATCCATGTCGATCAGAATCCCAAACTAAACTAGTCCCACCGTCCTGCACTTGGCCAGTACTCCCCTGAACAGTTGTTATTCATGTATTTATCCAAATGTTTTTTACATGTTATAAGTGTACCCACACCCACCACTTCCCCTGGAAGTTCATTCCGCACACAAATTGAAAAATGTTGCCCCTCATGTCTTTTTAACTACTTGCTTTCTCACCTTAAAAATAGACCTATTTGTCTTGAAATCCCTGTCGAAGGGATAAGACACACGCCATTCACTTTATCTATACCCCTCCTGATTTTAAAAACCTCTGAGAGATCACCCTTCAGCCTCCTACGCTCCAGTAGAAAAAGTCTCAGCCTATCCAGCCTCTGCTTATAACTCAAACCCTCCATTCCTGGCCACATCCTGGTAAGTCGTTTCTGAACCCTCTCCAGCTTAACAATAGCTTTCCTCTAATGAGATGAGCCAAGCTGGATACAATGAGGCCTCACCAAACATCCTGTGCAACCTCAACACCAAGTTCTAATCTCTAATTCATAAAGATAAATCTGCTCAGCCGTCCTTGACAAGTCAACACTTTTATTTCAGGAATCAACCTAATGAATTTCTCTTGAACACGATGCATTGTCAGCACATCCTTTCTTAATTAGAGACCAAAACTGTACATAGTATTCCAGGTGTGGTGTCACCAACACCCTGTGCTGTAGTGTCAATTATTTCCCTATTTTTAAGATCCAAGCCATGAGAAATTAAAGCCAAAATTCCATTTACTTGCTGCATATGCATGCTGACTTTTTGTGTTTTATGCATAAAAACACCCAGCTCCTCAGTGCAGCACTATGTTGGAGTGTTTCTCTATTCAAATCATTATCTGCTTTTGATCCCTGCTATATCAGAGTGCATGACCTCTCACCTTCCTACATTAAACTCCATCTGCCTTTGCATACAGCCCTGGTCACCACACTATCAGAAGGATGTGGACACTTTGGAGGGGGTGCAGGAAATGTTTACCAGGATGTTGCGTGGTATGGTGGATTTCAGCTGTGAGAAAGGTTGGATAGACTGGGTTTGTTTTTCACTGGAACACAGGAGGTTGAGGGACGACCTGGTAGAAGATTTAAAAATTGTGAATGGTGGGAATTGAGTGGGAAGTATGAGGCTTTTTCCCCAAGGTGGCAGGGTCAATGACTAGGGGACACAGGGTCAAGGTGAAAGGGGGAGGGTGGTGGGAGTGGGAGGAGAAGGTTTAAAAGTGATGTGGGAGGCAAGTTTTCCCCACAACAGGTGGTGGGACCACACTGCCAGAGGAGGTGATGGAAGCAGATACAACAGCAGCATTCAAGAAGAATACATGGATAGGAAGGGAATAAAGTGATGTGGATCCTGTCAGTGAAGGCAGTTTTAGTATGGAAGGGCAAACTGTGTTGGCACAGCCTTGGAGGGCCGAAGGGCCTGTTCCTGTGTTGTATTGTTCTTTGATCGTGTCTACAAGCAACAGGTCTTTGTTGCAGATTGCTTGCACCCTCTTTGTAACATCTTTCTGTATTGTCAACAAATATAGATATTAAACTCTGCCTTGGCTTTCAGATCGTTAACATTATTAATAAAAAAAGACCCTAGATTAGAGTCCTGTAACAGTCTACGGGTTACCTCAGCCCAATCTGAAAAAACCCAATGGAATGCACCAGTGTCCACCAGCGCCTCCATACTGCAGCTGCAACGCATTGCCAATCTAGCCATCTCTGTTCAATTTAATGAGTTTATACGTTAAATATTTTATAAGTAAATCTTCTCACTACACTCTTCAGCTGTAATAACCTCTCACGACTTAAATCACTTGGCCAATCAAAAAAGGAGAAAGTGAGGACTGCAGATGCTGGAGATCAGAGCTGAAAATGTGTTGCTAGAAAAGCGCAGGAGGTCAGGCAGCATCCAAGGAACAGGAGATTTGATGTTTCGGGCATAAGCCCTTCTTCAGGAATTTCCTGTTCCTTGGATGCTGCCTGACCTACTGCGCTTTTCCAGCAATCAAAAAAAGGACAAGGACAAAATACCCATCAGTCACCTTCTGTTGTTAAGATTAGATTGGATTACTTAGTGTGGAAACAGGCCCTTTGGCCCAACAAGTCCACACCGACCCGCCGAAGCGCAACCCACCCAGACCCATTCCGCTACATTTACCCCGCACCTAACACTACGGGCAATTTAGCATGGCCAATTCACCTGACCTGTACGTTTTTGGACTGTGGGAGGAAACCGGAGCACCCGGAGGAAACCCACGCAGACACGGGGAGAACGTGCAAACTCCACACAGTCAGTCGCCTGAGGCGGGAACTGAACCCGGGTCTCTGGCGCTGTGAGGCAGCAGGGCTAACCACCGTGCCGCCCACTGGAACCTACCTGTGTTTCAGTGACAATTGAGTTCAGCTCTGACCAGTGCCAGCTGGTTGAAGGGGTTCTCTGTTCTCTCACTGCTGCCCTTTCACACACGTCTACCCTCCCCGGCATCCTTCACAAGTGATGCTGACTGACCCGACTGCACACTCCTCCCAGTCTGTACAATGCATTGGCTCCTTTGCTGTTTCTCACCGCGTTGGGTACAGTGGGGTATGGTGCTACCCAGTGGTTGCAATCTGCAATTACAGTGCTACACAAAACTCCTTTTGAAGATCTGCAGTGATGTTGTACTTAATATAACCTGGAAACTGCAGAATAATTCATAAGCCAGCCAAGTATTGTGGCAGTGGCAATAAATACGGACCCTGCCAGTAACACACATCCCTTTTTTTATTTAAATAGCGCTAGCTCAGCAAGGCAGCTTTGCCAACAGTATCTAACTCTGCAAACACTAAAGCTTGGAAAGACAAGGTATGTTGGGAACACCACCCCATGCAAGTTCCCCTCCAAGCCGCACACCGTCCTGACTTGGAAATATATTAGAAAATGCTGGGAAAGAAGGTTCACTAGACTTTGAATCGTTAACCCAGTTTCTGTCAACAGCTGCAAGTTTTTTCCCAGTGTTTTCTGCTTTCCAGCATCCTTAGATTTTTGGAAATATATTGGCCATTCCTTCAGTGCCGCTAGACCTTGGGATTCCCTCCTTGACAATACTCTGGATCTACCAACAGCAAATAAACAAGAACAAGTCCATGGTCAGTTAGAGATGAACAGTAAATGCTGACCTGGCCAGTGATGCCCACACCCTTTGACTGAAGTTTTTAAAAAAAAGCGAGAGTATTGATAGTAAACGTGACCAAAAGTCATAACTGTTTAGGGACAACAAATATGGGCATTTGCAATGTTTTAATGCTACTCTATATAGTTTTTTAAGATATGTATGTTACTTGTCATTTGTTACTTTCATTGAATGTCCCTGGTGTGTTTTTGGGATCATCTTGAACCCTTCAATAAAATTTTATAACCCAGCTTTGCAAGAGAAAGCACTCACTCGTTTAGTCTAGCCTTCCACTCAGTGTTGGTAACCCTGTATCTCCTCTTCACAACAGATTGTCCAGGCCTGCTTTCCTTTCTTGGTTAAATCGCGCTGGGCTTTCCCTGCTTCAGAGCAGCCCCGATTTGCTGGTAATTTGTTCAGTCACAGGAGTCCCTCATTCTTTCTGTCTGTGTAGATCGTGCTGGAGGCAAACGCTTTTCCAAAGACTTTGAAGAATCCAGCTCCAAGTTGGAAGACTTCTGTGCCGAGCTCGAGAGGGAGGTGAAGAAGACCCCGCCGCTGATCGAAGCACTCGAAAATGCAGAGATCTTTTATGAGGCTCAGTACAAGGAGGTGAAGATTGTAGCTAATGTAAGTGTCTTTACAGATGGGACTTCTCTGTGCAGGGGTGCAGACTGCATTTATAACTGCATTGCTAGAGGGTTCTCAGCAAATGTATCTCCTGCAAGCCAGTTAATTTCCCCCTGAGGCCATTTCACGCCTTTTCCATGATTCTTTTTCCCCTGGTAGTTTGTTCTGTAACTCTTAGCATCTCTTGTGCAAAAAGTAACTACCTTACTTCAGAGCTGTGTACTATTAACTCGATAGCCAAATGCTGCAGATCTGAGTTGGAAACAGAAAATGCTGGAAGTACTCAGGCAGCCTCTGAGTGTGTGTGTGTGTGTGAGTGAGAGAGACACCCAGCTAATATTCCAGATTAGAAGCAGGTGAGTGAGAGTGAAAACGGCACACACAAACAGGCCAGTGATTGGGATGAAACTCGGGAGAGCTGACATAAGCACAGAAGGTTGCCTTGTCGAAAGTTGAAGCTTTAAACTTTGTTGGGACGTTACAGGAGGTCATGGGCAGGGGGGTCAGTGGGTGAGCAACGAGAGAGTTGAAATGCCAGGAAAGCTGAAACTCAGGACTGAGACGCTGGAGCTTTTGGAATAGGCAAGGGGTGGCCAATTACGTCCTAATTCCCACACCTCTGCTCTCACCTTGCCCGCTCCCTCTAGTGCCCAACCACAACAGTGTTCCCATCATCCTCACCTTGCACCCCACCAGCATGGACTGATTGCAATTCTGCATATCTTTAGTTTTGATCTTCTCCACCGTTGCCTTGTTCTGCTTCCTCACAGGCGTACAAGACGTTTGCGAACAGAGTCAACAACCTGAAGAAGAAGCTGGACCAGCTGAAGACCACGCTGCCGGATCCAGACGAGTCTCCCATTCCGTCTCCCAGCATGGACGCTCCGTCGCCGACCGGCTCGGAGTCCCCCGTGCGGCCGCTGGAAGAGCCCGTGGCGGAGCTGAAGAAGCTGGAGGAGAGCCCCGGGCCGCTGACACCGGACGCCTCGGGTGATAACTGTGATGTCGAGGACATGGAGCTCTCGGATGACGAAGCAGCGGGAGCAGCGAATATCATAGGTACCAGGCTCAGAAAGGGGCGGCCGGTCATGCTTCTGAACGCAGGGAATTACAGAATCACCCCTCACACCACCAGGCGTCGTCGGTCCCAACCAGACTGAGCTGGCGGTTCATAATGCACAGCCACCCCTCCTCCCCCAATCTCCTGACTCCTAACCACATCTTTCTCTGCTTTCTTATCCCTGCCTCGTGTCTTTTTAGCAGCAGCTGAGCGTTTTACCTTGTGACCTGCGATGGTGAACTCCAATACCAACCACTGTCTCAGGCCTTTCCAATATTCACCCCCATCAGGTCAGATCTGTCAGCAAGGATGAGATATATAGTCCCTCTTTTTACCTGTTTCCACAGGTAAAAAGACTCACTCCTCATCTCTTCCCTACTCTCACCATCCCATTCAGGATTTTAAAGATTCCTCTCAGGCATTGTCACGGTTTTCCCTTTTCTGAAGAGTACTTACAACCCGACCAGTTTGCTCTCTCCGGCTAGTGCAGTAGAATCAGTGCGGAAAGAGGTCATTAGGCCCATCAGAGTTCGCACCAACCTCTGAGGAGCACCCCACCCAGACCCTGCCCCCCGCCCCTCCCACCCTCTCCCCATAAACCCTACATTGCCTATGGCTAGCCCCACCAAGCTGGCACGTTCCAAGTCACTACAGACCACTTCCCATGGCTAGTCCACCTAGCCTGCACATCCCTGAACACTACGGGCAATTTAGTGTGGCCAATCCACCCAGCCTGCACACCTTTGGGCTGTGGGAGGAAAGCTGGAGAGTATGCAAACACTCGTCCAAGGCTGGAATGGAAGCAGAGTTCCTGGCGCTGTGAGACAGACCTGCCAATGTGCCACCCTTAATATCTTCAATCTGGTGCCATCCTTGTAAACCATCTCCATTGCACATACTCCAGCTCTGTTGGGTCCCTCTGGAAGCGTGGCAATTGTAACTGTGCACACTTATCAAAGGGCTGTCTGACCAGGGTCCTGGGCAAGTTTGAGAACTACAATTACGTGCCATATCCCTCTAAATAAATCTCTGTGCTTTGTCAGTATTTTCACCTGCTTTTATTAGCCATCATCCCTGCTTTTTCTCTAATTCATTCATGGGATATTGGTATCCCTGGCTTGGCCAGCATGTATCACCAGTCGGCTGTTAGAATTCAACCGCATTGTGGGCCTGGAGTCTCTCACAGACCAGACCAGGTAAGGATTTCCTTCACTAAAGGAGATTGTTGTAAAAACACTAATCTACCGTGGTGACGTTGGCCTGGCTTTGTAGTCCAGGTTTTTATTACGTTCAGGTTTCACTGGTGGCATTCAAACCCACGATCCCAGCACATTAACCTGGCCTTCCTGAGTTACCAGTCTAGCAGCAACACCACTAGGCCCGTTGCCTCCCCTTTGTGATCCGTTCGCATGTATTTTTAGTCATTTTTCAGGATTATTTTATTACATTTAAATTGTTTTTTTTTCAATCCTTAACATTTAAATCTAAGCTTTTGTTTTGTAGATGAAAACGTTCCCTTTGCTCTCTACTCTGGTAGCATTAGTTCTGTTGTGCCAGGTTTATTTCTTACTCTGTCTTGTCTTTAGATCTGGGTTTCTCTTTCCCCAGTTCGTGCAGCCCTCGAGTACCTTGACCTGAATGAGTCTCCTTTGGCAGAGACACCAAACCGTCCTGATGGTGGGAGATGACACAGGCCCAACTTTATCATCACTGGTTAGCTGTACGTCCCAGGAAGAGCCGTTTGGGTGAAATGGGCGCTCTGGAATAGCAGTGGGATACACAAGTTCTTGTATGCTTGCTTTGTCACTATCTGGAGTCAAGCTAGAGGTTTTTTTGTAGATTAGATTATATTTCATTCGGGTCTCCTGAATGTAGCTGAGCAGGTGGGCTGTTACATTATCTGAGCTGATGGGTCAGTGCCCAATAAGGCAACCTTTCAGAGGGTTCATTATCATTGCTTCTCTTCGAAATTGGATACATTTTTGATTGGCTGGAATGGAATTGGATCCACTTGTGCAGTCACATGATTTTTAGCGGTCTGGGCATTTGAGAAACGTGAAAATCGGTGGGATGGAAGGAATATTGTAGGTAAGTGCACTATTGGGGAAACTTAATTCTAACTTGTTTCTCTTTCCCTCTTTTTTTTTTCTCCCTCTCCCTCTCCCTCTCCCGCTCCCGCTCCCTCTCTCTCTCTCTCCCCCCTCCCTCCCTCTCTCTCTCTCCCCCCTCCCTCCCTCCCTCTCTCTCTCCCCCCTCCCTCCCTCCCTCTCTCTCTCCCCCCTCCCTCCCTCTCTCTCTCTCTCTCCCCCCTCCCTCCCTCTCTCTCTCTCTCTCCCCCCTCCCTCCCTCTCTCTCTCTCTCCCCCCCTCCCTCTCTCTCTCTCTCTCCCCCCCCCTCCCTCTCTCTCTCCCCCCCCCCTCCCTCTCTCTCTCTCTCCCCCCCCCTCCCTCTCTCTCTCCCCCCCTCCCCCTCCTCTCTCTCTTTTCTCTGTCTTGTCTCTCTCTCTCTCTCTCTTTCCCCCACCCCCCCCACTATCTCTCTCTCTACCCCCCCCACCCTCTCTCTCCCACCCTCCCTGTCAATCGTTGCTCTTTAGCAGTAGAGAGTGAGGAGAGAAAAGAGGAATCCAGTCCAAGCACAGCGGCGGCGGTGAGCGCGAGTCCCCAACCAGAGAAGGTGTTGACCCCGGTAGAGACCCCGCAGGCAAAGAGCAACACGGTAACGCCGCCCTTGGCCCTGCCAAACCTGGCCAACATCGACTTGGGCAAAATCAGCTCCATCCTCAGCAGCCTGACCACCGTGATGAAGAACACAGGTGAGCAATGCAGGAGCTGGCCTGGAGCCACTCCACATACAAAACACTCCACAAGCTGTTTTTCTTTTCCAGGGTTGGGTTCCTTTTACCATCTTCCCCCTCAAGTCGGAGTGACCAATGTAACCGAACAGAAGGCTGCTCATGCCTGACAGCTTGCCTGGACTGGATCTTTGTTGCCCTCCAGCCCAGTTCCAGGACTTTGACCGCGTGTTCCAAGCTGGTTCACCAGTGCAGGCACGCGTGGCTACTGCCGTGGTTAAAACGCGCTTCGGGCGAGATGTGAAATGTCCCCCTGCCCCATCTGGGAATCCACCAGCCTTTTCAAGGATCCCATGGCGTCTCCCAATCGGAATAATCCAACCTTAGCTACACCACTTAAGATGCACGACCAGTTGATCCATTTTAATTATTTGAGGGGGGCGAGGGGGCATGTTTTGTGAAAAATGACAACCCTTCTTGAATGTGAAGCAGTTTGGAGAGGCTTTTTTGTAGAGTTATGATATGATGCTAAATGAACACAAGTCTTTGCCACTACCAAATGTAAGTAGTACTTGGCAAAGGACACTTCTGACCAAAGCTTTCTGTCTTGGTACTCATCAGGACATTTTGCAAGAATGCCAATTCAAGGAGGAAATCAGCCCATCAGCAGTGTCCTCTATTGGCGTATAGATGTTGGTTTTTGGGATTGTGTTCTTGTGTGAAATGTCCTGATGAGTTCAAGATGGGAGCATCGACAAAATTCTGTTCTTTCAACAATGTTTTGATCTTTTTACTTTGTTTATCTGGAGTCAGGGAGGAGAAATTCATTGGTTATTTGTGCGCATTAAGTGAAATGTATCCATGAAACAAGATTTTTGCCACTCGAAGAGAAACAGATACTCTAATTTACCACTGATCCTCAGTCTCTGGGGGAGTGCAAGTTGATCGGGGAAACTGTTGCATTGTGCTCTATCCTGAAGTAGCATCAGTGTCACATTACTGGGGCAAAGTAGAGGGAGTTTAACTCTGCTTTTGAGATGGGTTGAGCCACGTTAAGAGAGTGCTGAATAATGTGGCTGCTCGCATGATCTTGTTTTTGAGACGTTTTCTCTTTTTTTTCTTGTTGGCTATAATTCAGCACCCATGTCTTTGCTTTCTGTTGTCTGTGTTGGTGTAGCCTCAGTCTTGCAGCATGTCGCTCCCTGCAGATTGTGGGATAATCAGCATGCTAATTCTTCACGTTGAATGTAGAGCAAACATCACAGTGTTTGCAGGCAGAGGCTTCTGTTCTGTGTGTATGCATGTGCACATACACCACCCTGACTTGGCTGTCTCCTTGCTGTTGCGGGGTCAAAATCCTGGATTTCCCTCTCTCACGGTGTCTTAGCAGCTAGGACTGCGCTTCCCCCTGCTTAAACATCCTGGGCAGTTGTATATTAGGGATCCTGAGGGTTGAGACCCATTCGTGGTCTAGCTTTAGAGCTATGTTAAGGCCACATTTGGGGTATTGTGAGCAGTTCTGGCATAATGTACTGAAGGGAATGCAGAGGAGATTCACTGGGCTGGAGGGTCTAAGCTATGAGGGAAAATTGCAAAGGCTGGGATTTTATTCCCTGGAGCAGCAGGGGTGGAGAAGGAAATGGACAGAGGTGTATAAGATGCTGAGGAGTGGGCACAGTGGACAGAGAGGCCCTTTTTCCCATGAGTAGAGGGCTCGGTAACCAGATGGTTTAAGAAGAGTTAGAAAGCTAGGAGGAAAGTTGAGGGTAGTTTATTTCCCGTGTTGGGTGGTGGGTATCTAGAACTAGCTACTAGCTGGAATTGAAAGGGTAGTTGAATCAGAAACTCTCGTAACATTTCAGCAATATTTAGGTATTTACTTGCATTGCTGTAGCCTCCAGGGCTGAGTGTCTAGAACTGGCCTTTATTGTCCAGCACAGACGCGATGGGCCAAGTTGATCTCCTGTGCCCATTAGCCTAGATGTTTCATTCGAGGTGACACAAACTGGATGTTTTTTGTTTCCAACTCTTGGGTCTTTCAAATTGCAGCGAAGCAGGGGTTGGGTTTGAATTTCTTTGCTGCTGCGTCAGATTGCTCAGCTCGGCTATCGGTGACCTTGTCAGATTTCACTTTTCTCTCCCCTCTGTCTCCAGTCAGCCCAGCAGTTGGTCAAGCGCCTGTGCTTGCGGTAACATCACCGGCTCCTGCTGGCGGGCACCTGAATAGTGGCCTCAAGGCCCCCACGCAGAAGCCTTCTCCGGCCACTCCCAATCCTCTGGCGAGCATCCTGTCAAAAGTTGAATTAACTCCAGAGAGCATCTTGTCAGCACTCAGCAAGACACAGGGGCCCTCTGCTCCAGCTCTGCAAGGTAAACTAGGGAACTGTACAAAATTCCACCTGAGCAGACCCTGATTCTCCTCCTCCATCTGATGGTCTGTACTCAGCACCCGAGTCTTTCACACCAGTCACTTGGAATCCAGGCCACCTGGAGATGAGTTTTCCAAAGCTTGGAATTCCAGCCCAATTGTTTATTGCATCTTTTTGCACTTTTAACTGCTTTTCTGGGGCCTTCATCTTAAAGTTTATCAGCAGTCCTCAGGTTGTAGCATCATCTTTGTTGTCACCTTGGTGGTTAGCTTCATTATTTTGCTACAGTCTCATTCTTTCGAAGGTCAGCCCCCCCCCCCCGGCACTATGGGCCTTAGCACTTCTCAATTTAATGAAAGAAAAATTGCGGAATTGTGTTTTCAGCATTGTGACCTTCAAACTCCTCTGTCGAAATGTGGCTTTCAGCTTGGTTTTCTTGTCAAAAGTGTCGAGGTTAGCACGTTTGAGGGTAGGTGCCTGCTTTAGTTGGTCCTTCCAGCCAGTGGATGCTGCCTGTTGTTCACCATCCATGCAATGTTGCCCTAGAGTCCTCCTCCTCAAACCCAGCTAACAATAAGCAGAATATCGGCTCCCTTGGCATTTAGAGTTGCTGGTTGGAGCCTGCAGCACATTGGCATGCCTGCACTCGCCTTCAAACCCCGTGAAAGCTTTGCACTTGCTCAAGTATAAAACCTCCTGTGTCATGCTTTCTGTTACCTTCCGGGCTTCTGACAGCCCCGACGCTCTCCCCACCTTCTGTGAGCCTGAGCTTTTCTGTGACTCCTGTCAGTCTGTCACCCTTGCTGGTGTAGAATGACTTCCATGCCAGCAGGGTCTCCAATTTTACATTCCTGTAGTGAAATTGCTGCATGACTCTGCCATTCCCTGTCTTGGCTACCTCTACCAAGTGTACAATTCCCCCCGCCACCCCCATACCTCTTCAAAGAGTTCTGCACTCCTATACATCTCCGGACTCCCCTTGTCCAACTGTCAGCTAGCCTGACTCTCCAGCTGTGGAATTTCATCCTAAAATTCCTCTGCCTGCAGCATCTCTCTCTCTCTCTCTTGATCTAAGGCACTCCTTAAAACCTACCCCTCTTCACCGAGATGTGCAATCCACTTTGACTTAAATAAGACAAAGAACCATGAGATCTGAAACAAACAGAAATTGCTGGAGAAATACAACAGGTCTGGCAGCGTCTGTGAGCAACAGTTAACATTTTGAGTCCTTCAGGCACCCTTTGATGGTTTTGTTTGGTTTTTTTGGCCAAGTCTGCTCCTGTGAAGCACCTCTGATATGTTGCCTTATTCAAACCCGGTGCATCAATGCACTCCTTGTTTTTTTGACTCCACTGTGCATAAAGCTTTCAACCAATTGCACAGTTAATCAAGCTTTCTACAATCTTCTGACCACCTCCTTCCCACCTTCAGGACCTCTCAAAGCTTTCAACTGCCTACTCAACTTCACGTTAGAATCTAGTTCTCCCATCTCTTATGGAGAACACCAGAGTACTTTTACTGAAGTGAAGGTATAGTGTAAGCGCATGTTAAGAGGAGTACCTTAATTAACAAAGGACAGTCATCAAAGTGTATATTTTTTAAACAGAACTTTAACCAATTGTGTTGGATGAAATGTTAGAAGTTAGTCTATGGTTGAAATGTACTGAAATATCCTTTTTCTTTCTCCCCTTTCTCCTGATACTAGGTCTCTCATCATTGCTTCAGAGTGTGACAGGAAACACTTCTGTTCCATCCAGCAGTGCAAGTTCAAACATTTCTACCCTGGCGGTGACCAGTGTCACCAGTCCGATAGATAAAGGTGTTCCCATTATTAATGCCAGTACCCAGTCTATGATCCAGGGGCTGATCGGCTGCTCTCCAAATTCGCCTGCGTCTGAAGTTTCCTCTGGCTCATCTGTGAACTCGGCCCCTGTAAACCACAGCCCTGCTCTGTCCAGTGCAAACCTGAAGGGCCCCGCCAACACTACAGTGCTTGACAGCTCCCTCCGCAGCACCGCCTCTGGATCGAGGGGAGGCTTGACCAGTCAGAAGTCATCGGCGGAGGCGGTGGCAGAGGAAACCGAGGCAGAATCGCCCTCGCCGTCGAGTCTGGAGATGAAGATTCACAACTTCCTGAAGGTCAACCCAGGCTTTAAGGCCCTGGACCTCAACATCCCGCTGCTGAGCAACCTGGGCTCCGGTGACTCGAAGAGTCTGCTGCCGCCGTCAGACGCGAGCCGTAACCCCGGCAGCGCCATGCTGGACAACCAGGACGGCACGCCCGTCCGTGACGAGCGAGGTGGGACCCCCACCCAAGATGAGATCATGGACAAGCCAGCCACCCCAGGCCCGATTGATCCAATGTCCTTGCTGTCGAAGTTAATCAGCCCGCCCTCCTCTTCAACCAGCAGCACAATCTCCCCCCCGCTTTCCCTCCCGCAAAACAGAGATTCCGCTTACTCAGAGATTTCCAACACTGTGCCTTCTTACCAAAGTAGTTCCTCGTACGGCCGTGGCAGGAGCCCGTTCCCCCCTTCTTTCAAGCCCTCCGAAATGTGGGAGCAGTCATCTCCCCACAGGGATTCCCCTCCTGACCAGTTTTACCCGGGTGAATCCTGCACTGATTTTGACTACGCAGGCCCACCTCCTTCAGTCTCTGGCTTGGGGAAGCAGCTGCCGAAATCCATTCTCAAGTCAAATAAAGCCGATCAGAGTCCCAATGAATACCAGTCTGTTTCCACCAGTTACAGTCGCCTCAAGTCTGTGTTCTCCAAGCCTATGAAGTCCATCCTTAAAAAGCAGGAGGCTTATGGTGGCAGGTCAAATAGCAGGGGGGGGTACGGAGATGATGATCAGGGGGTTGAGCACGAGAGCCTGTCTTCGCCCAGCCAGAACAATCCATTCTTCCCCTCAGAGTCTAACAACATCATCTTGCAGCCCTCTTTCTCAGATCTGTCTCGCGCGGGGTCGCTTCCGAAAGCGTTCTCCGACTCGCTCACTTCCCGCCAGCCGTCTTCCACACAAAGTGCCGGGTCTTACAGCCGCCTGCCGGTCACCAGCATCGAGAAAGCTGTGTCGCTAGGCTCCCCCGTCTCTGCCACTTCCACCATCGAGTTTAAAAACATGCTCAAAAATGCCTCCCGCCGGCCGACTGACGAGAAGCCTTCAGAGAGCCCCATTAGTCCAGCGCCGACAGGAGGCGTGAGCGAAAAAGGGGGCCTGTCGATCTTCGGACAGTCTGGGATTGCAGAGACTGGGGAGGACGAGCAGCATTGTATAGAGACTCACATATCCACCTCTGAATTATCCAAAAGCATAGAGGAGAAAGGAGCCCCCATTGAAACGTTAGGTTCCAGTACCCCATCAGCAGGGAGGCTGATGTTTGGGGAGCCCATTCAGACTCTGGACTCTAGCCGAGGGTCAGGCAGAGGGAATCTGAGTCATGGGAGAGGGGGCTCCAGGAGCAGTTGGTTTGAACAGAGCGAAAACATTTCAGACTTTGAAGATGAGTCATCCTCTCTTGACGTTTCTGAGATGACTCAAGGTATTCCTCCCAGTTTTCGAAGCCAGTTCGAAGAGCACCACCTCCAGTTCCCTGACACTTCAAGCAGCTTTCGGTCCAACAGCTTTAGCGCCCCCTTTGAGAGGCAGACCCAGCCAATGGGACTCCCGCCCGGCTCGCTGCACGATCGCATCGGGCCTCCCCCCGTCCCAAGCCGTGACCACGTCGGGCACCCCACTGGCCCGCCGCCAGATCACGTGCTTGCCCCATGCACCCCGCAAGATCACATCGGGCCCCCGCCCCCTCCCGTGCCCTTGCGAGAGATCGGGCTGCCTCCACTGCCCCCGCGGGATCACCTGAGTCTGCCCCCGGGTCCTCCTCCCCCTCCTCCTCCCCCTCCTGTCTCCCATGACCATCTCGGGCCTCCCGGCCCCACCCAGGAGCACGGGGCTGTCTCGTCGGGTTCCCTGAGAGAGCACGCTTCCTTCTCGGGTCCCCCTCAGGATCACGGTGGGCCGCCACCTGGTACGACCCATGAGAAGATCGGGCCTCCGCGGGACCACGCTGGGCCGGCCCCCGGCACTTCTGTTGACCACATCGGGCCGCCGTCTGCTCCTCCCCCTGATCACTTCGGTCCCGGCTTACCTCCCGGCCCCCCCCCTCCGCGGGATCACCTCGGCCCCCCGCCCCTGGACCACCTTGGACCCCCACCCGGCCCCCCGGTGCCGCCACCTGGGCCCCCTCCGCGGGATCACCTGGTCCCCCCTCCCGGCCCCCCCTCCAATCCCCCCACCAGGCCCTCCCCCTGGCCCCCCTCCCCGGGATGTTCTGGGTCCTCCGCCAGGCACTCTTCCGCAAGATCACCTGGTCCCACCTCCCGGCCCCCCTCCGAGGGATCCGCTTGTCCCACCCCCAGTCCCCCCTCCTCAGGACGTCCTTGGTCCATTGCCTGGATCTCCTAGAGACCTCCTTGGCCCACTAGCCGGGCCCCCAAGAGAACTCCTAGGCTTATTACCCTGCCCTCCAAGAGACTTCCTTGGCTTAGCCAGCAGGCCTCCAGTGCAGAGGTCGCCAAGGGATTACTATAGCCAATCCTTTACGCCCCAGCGAGAGTACAGTAACCCTGGTAGATTCTTCCAGAGAGACTTCAGGGGCTCTTTCAGGCCTCGCGAATCTTTTCAAAGTGGAAAGCGGCCCGGTCTGCCATTCGGGAGCCCCCCTTTTTCCACGGCTCCGAAGCGACCCTACATGCCTCCTCGGTACTGAGAAAGCAAGATGCGTTGCAGAACGAGCGGGAATGTTTCTGTGTTGGAGGCTACGTGGAAAACTCATCTCTAACCCTTGCTGTCCGAGCAGCTGTTGTGGCTGTAGTGGCAAGGGTTCAGCGTGGCGCATCGTCAGTCATTGACTTGTCTCTTTGTGTCCTTGTCTGTTTGCCCTCCCGGCTCACTTCCTGTTCTCCCACTCTGTCCTTCCCCAAGCTGACCTGCTGTGCTAGGTCAGAGGTGTATGTAAGGTTAAATGTTTCCGTACAGTATCATTACAAACTACTGCACAGCGAGTTTTCATCAGAAGGAGCTTGGAAACTTCCAGGATGTGTAGGAATCCAACACGGAGCTAGAGAACCGTTTCCTTTCACACAAAGTAGAACTTTTGTATTGCTGAAAAGATCCTCAAGAGTACCGTCTTAAGATGCTGTAGCCTCTGTCCAAACCCTTTGCTATTTTGTGTTTGTTTTTTTTAAAAAAAAGTTACAGTTTTACTACGTGTACTAGTTTGTGGAGGGGAAAAAAATGTGGTTAAATGCAAATTGCAAATGGTTCTGTTGTCATTGAAAGCATTTGCAAGTGAACCCCCCCCCTCCCCTCCCCTCCACCCATAGTCAAATTTCAGGGCTAGAATTTTCAAAGCTGACACCTCATTGTTTCTGAGTCAACGCGATGAACACTATTTTGTAGAGGGTTGTGTGTTTCCTGCACCAGACACTTTTCAAGAGGGAAGTGTTGATTGGGCAGGGTGGGTGTTAACTGTACAATCCATTTCCTACTCACTGGAGAGGATTCTGTGCCAACGGCTTGGGCTTTCCCCCCCCCACCTCTGTAAATAACAAGTGTGTGTTGATTCAGCTCCTTGGCAGAGGGTTCACATCAGCCTGTGTGTGGATTGTGCAGTGCTTTGAGGGTGGGCGTTTCTCCTTTTTAAACCCCCTCCTTGTTCTGAAATGTATAGCTTGTCCCTGTTTCTCCCACTAACCTGTCTTTTTCTCCAGAGCGGCACCGTCAGCCACTAGGATGGAGTTGTCTTCCCCTTGGCAATGCCAGTGCTGCTGATACGGTGCCAAGGAGAGGGCAGCCAATGCTGGTGTTGGAATCTGAAGCGCACTGCCCCTGGTTGTCCATCCCAGATGTGGGAATGGTGGAAAATGCTCCATCTAATAATCTGGCTGAGAACCTCCCGAGACTCCCAACAATCGGAAATGAGAAGATTTTTTTTAAAAAAACCTAACGGGCAGGACTGGAGCCTGTGGACTGTGCAATGGGCACAGTTTTAAGCTGTTAAGATGTGTAGTGTTTCTAATGGCATTGCAGTTAACAAAGAAACAAATGCATTTATCTACAAAAGAAAAATGGTGAATCTTTGGAATAAACCTTCCTCTGTCGTTTTACAAGCTCTTTATAGTAGACCGATCAGTCAGCAATGCGATAGGCAGAGTAAAACCTAATTCTCTGCAACTTGTTCAAAAGTATTTTGAATTTTCCTACCCCACGCTTGCTGATCGGCTGCTAAAACTGCCTAACGTGCTTCTGGATGCCTTTTTCTGTGGCTTGTTCTGTCCCAGTCACTGGTTTGTTAAATGTAACCTGCTTGGCCTGGTGAAGTACCTGGCTGAATAACACTTGTTCCTCTTTATATGACTTATAAAGAGGCGTGGGGGTGGGGTGGGGGGGGGGGGGGGGGGGTGGTGTTGTTGGTGATGCAGGTATAGAGAGCCAACATCAAGCAGTGACTGGAACAGCTTTGTAAAACACTCATGTTCAGTCTGTTTCAGAACTTGCCTTTTGCTTTGTTGAAGGTGAAGAATTGAAATGAAAATTGAGTTGGATCCAGTGTAACCTGACTTAGCCCCATACAGTCTAGTTTGTGCTGACGCCAAACACTTTGGCTGTATTAGTAACTGAGTTTTTTGGGGGGGAAAAAAAATCGACACACACACACACACACACAAACAAACATGTTCCATCTTTACATTCAGAAGAAATGTACAATGTTGTATGTAGCAACAACAGAAAAAAAAACTTTTTTTGTTTCCTGAATTAAAAAGTGAAGATCAAGTTCTCCATTTATTTTTCTGAAGAGTTTGTAAGCATTTAGCAATTTTTATTAACTACACTATAGATGTAAAATTTGGATGCAGTGTCAAGTTTAAGCTGTGAAGATTCTTTTCAAGTTAAAGCTACTGGAGCTAAGTTGTACAACTGAACTGATCTCTCACATCTCTTCTCCATAATGCTGTTATTACATGTGAATGTAACTTGGCTGCAGGGGAAGGGTATAACTTTATAGATCCAGTGGTTTTTCAGATGAAACCATACCTCTGTAAATATGTCATCTAGTTAACGCATTTAGATTACGATGTCTTCACTATCTGTGTTAGAAACAGTCAAACTGAGTGAAAGTTTTGCCTGCTTTTAGAGAGACAACTGAAATGCTTTTGGAAATGACCTGTAATTACTTTAATAAAAAAAAAGTCTAATTTTTTTTTGAGATGAATAAGGATTCAGCATTTTGCCACAAGCAGTGAACCTTGCACGTTACTCAAGTGGGATGGGGCTGGTGAAATCTGTTTTCTGAAGATCTGTATGAATTTGCTATTGTGTGCATTTGGCTCATTCCCTACCTAATGTACAGATACACGATTAAAACTGAGGTAATCTGGCACATCTTAAAATGGCATACTGTGTTCCCAATCCAAGAGTTATCTTGAATTCAGACACGTCAGCTCTTACTGGGCAACTGGGTGATTTCTTGAATAGAATCCCTGCAGCTGCTCCTCCAAGTGACAGTACAGCATACTGTCTGCTGAGGGTTATGCATAATGCTCTAACATCCCCATTTGGACAGGACTGGTCACCCACAATTGAGTGATGTAAAATGTGTGTTTAACTGACTGCGCTATTCAACTGCTAGAGGTTTGGCAGTATGCTACAGCTGAAAGAACACTTCAACTTTAAAAAACACACTAGGGTATGCAGCAACTTGAGACAGGTTTCTCAAAAGCGATTTAATGGAGTTGTGGCCGTAGATTTGAACCAGCACGGTCATGTCGCTGGTGGCATTTCTTGTTTGTGGAAATTCAAGTCCTTGAATGAGCAATAGCGTGGTGGGGTGGGGATGGGAAATAGCCTCTTCCCTGCAGAATGCAGTGTGGTGTAATCGCCCCCAGCAATGAGACTGTCAAAGGGCTTCCTGTATTGATTTATATTAACATGCTGAAAACAGCCCCTCATGGTTGGGGGTGGGTGGTGTCATTACCAGATTGACAATATGTGTAACGAGTGCACGTTTCTAAAAGTCCTACCTCGTCGGTCTACATGCATGAAGTGTTGCTCATGGAAGTGTTTTACTGGATGTTTTCATGCTGCTACAGACGTTCTGGCCACTGCACAACTTGGCACCGTAAACTTTGGACACTAAAACAGTTGCATGGAAGGAAGCTTTATCCCGTTTGCCTTCTGCAGTTGGCGTTCTTACACAACAGCAGAAGAAACTTGAGATTGCTCGAATCTAATGTCTTTCCCAAGGAGCCAGTGCCAGAACCAAAACTGAGGATGGTTCGAGTTACTATTTCTTTTCAATACCTTTTGATTTAATATAGAGAATTTGATGAGCAAATTAAAAAATACGCTATTATTTTCTCCGAAATGTGACGTCAGTTTCTGCTGACAAAGGGATGGGGTTCTCCTTGTAGTGGCATTCTTGAATGACTTACTGCCTAGGAACACTTTCTTTGCCTTTCCCCTGCCCCCCCCCCCCCCCCCAGAAAAAAAACCCTCTAAAGGTCTGCAATAGTTACCCATTAACTTGTTGATAGAGGTTTGTGAAAGTTGCCTGCTTCTTTCACCACCACCCGCCCATATTTGGCAGCTAAACACAAAACCTTTCTCCCCACACTGAAGTTTAACTTTCCAGTTTTGGAAAACGTTCCCTAATCAATTCCTGCAAGATGTGAACAAGAAGCAGTCAGGAAAACCTGGGAAGTGCTGGGCAGTCCACTGTTGCAACATCTCCATTTCATAGAAAGTTTTGCCCATCTGCCTATTTGGGCATTCAACTCTACCAACCTTGGCTTTGGGATCAGTGTCAATGGGAAAGCCATGAGAGGTTTGCAAAGGTTCAGTTCAAATGTCAGATGTGTTCTCTTTGAAGTTTTTCACCTCCACCTGCGAATGAAGCCTTCGCTTATATATTTGGTACAGTCACTTCTCTCATGTTTGTTTCTGAGTTAGCCCCTCATTCTGAATTTAGTAGGAACCCTTCATATCTAGGAGGCTGTCATTTGGAACGCCTTCAAACCAGCAGTACTTTCTTGGAATAATACGTCTTCACTATGATCCGAGGAACTAGTTTGATCCAGTTTCATTGATCACCTTGTTTGATCTTCCTATCAAACTTGTAAATACAAGTGGGTGTGTAGAGGTGTAGTACCTCACACATTGCCTGTTTCCTAGCTGTACGATCTTATCAAAGATCTGTTATCTGTATTCTGAGAATATATGTTAATGAGTCCATCCATATTGGAGGAGTGTATTACTTCTGAAACTTTGGTCACTTCAGATAGATTGGATGAAGCATCTTGGTATTTCACCCATTTTGGGTACATATGTTCCCCAGACTCATTGGAGCGATGGTGAAGGAAGATTAAAAAGCATTTTGGCATTAAAGCCAAATTGTTCATTTTGTCTGTGGATACCCACCCATATCTTTCAAAGTCTGGAAAGCTGGAATTTTGAATTCACTACTTTGTTGTGAAGAGCCAAGTTGTGAAAGGAGCTGTTGAGAAAAGTAATCCATGGATTGAGTAGAAGAGGCTTGGCAACATTGTACAGCTGAAAGAAGACTTCCGTTTAATAAAAGAATAATAGGGGAAGCCATGACTTGAGACTCTAAGCACCATATGATACGTTTCTCAAAGCAGTTTGCTGTAGCTGTAGATTTCACAGCCATGTCATCAGTAACATTTCTTGTGGCCTCTAGTGTTTTTTTTAAGAACCATGTACAAATATTCTGTCATCTCTTTGAGTAGATGCATCCCATTTTCTTTATGGCTATCTTGTTCAGTTTCCAAGTCGACCAACTGTTTGAGAACATTCTAGAAGGAGAATGGTCATTCAGAATCGAAGCAACAGCCAGGGTCCATGAAGAATGGAAACTGAGCAAGAATTATTCCTAATTCATATTCTCCATGTTAACCTTGCAGTTTGCTTTAACTTTTAAAAATCGGGACCCCCTTGGTATCTTCCCCAGGCACGTGTTTATCTCGACAAAACTGACCCAGTGCCAGGTGCTATAGAATGTACACACTGAGAAATAGCCCCTCTTTATTAAGATTGTTCACTTCAGATTGATGGGAGTGTACTCTGGAACATTTTAGTCAAAACCTGCCTTCAAAGCCATGCTCATAAGTTCATTGAAACAACAGAAATGGTGACAGCTTACAAAAATGAAATGAAGCTAAACTTAACTCGACAGCAATGCTAGCATGGAATATTCTATAAAAGAAAAAAGTGCAGCTACATTAGGGTTTGAACCCCCCCCCCAAAAAAAAAGCTGAATTCTTGCAACCTAACAGTCAAAGGTGTCCCTTGGGTTGGTGTTCAAGACTCAAGAATTCAATCAAGGTCTTGAAGGGTTATCGATGAGAGGAAAAATAATTGTACTTATTCCCACATTGTGTTGACCAGTTTGGTAGATTTGTTCCTTCAATCCCTCATAAAACCCAGCAATAAGATTCTTTTTGTTGCTGCTCGAGGGGATATACCAATAATGAAACATAATCTTTACTTGTATGTTCCACCCTCTATGTGTCTATTGGCACTCTGCCTTGGCTTTCAAAAAAAAACATTGGCAGATTGTTTCCAAACAGCTGAAGATTGATTGATAATTCCTACTGCTAGTACTAAAGGGGAATTATAAATTATAAAGTGAATGATGTTTTGGACCTACAATGAAATGACAAATAGAAACTTATGCATGGGTGTACAACGTTGGACTTGTACTTTAATTCAGACATTCCATTCCTGACAAGGATAAGAACGGCCAAATCTGTTTTCATTTTTCTTGCTGTTGTATCATTCTATGGCCATCAGTCCAACTTGCCCTGTTGAAGGTAAGTCCTCACCTCAAAACTGCTTTGAATTAGCAGTGTGTTGCTGCATTGAGTCTACCATTAAAAAGGGATTTTCTGCATTATAGAATGGCAAACTGTAAAGTTTTGAACTTATTTTCCTCTTTAGCTTCTCCCCCACCCAAGGCCAGATTTTGTAAGATATCTGAGAAGCTGGCTTTTTTAAACCAGTTTAGGTAACCAGAGTTTTAGACCTGCGTTTACTGCAAGTAATGTTCCAAGAGAGATTTTTCAGAACCCCCGTGATTGAAGTGAGAGTGACTCCAAAACTTCTCTTAAGGCAGGTGTGAAATTGCTTTTCTTAAAGAGCCGTACATCTGTGGAATTCACTGCCTCAGAACGTTGTATATATTGTTGCTTTGAATTGAAGGAGGACTTAGATAGAAATTTAATGAGCAATGGGGTGAAGGGTGATGAAGAGAAAGTAGGAAAATGCCCTTGAGGCTGGGAGGAGGTCAGCCATGATCATGTCAAATGGTGCAGCAGGCTGGAGGGGGCTGAATTGCCTACTCCTCTCATTTCTTAACATTATGTTCTATTAGGACTTACAGCTGAAAATGTGTTGCTGGAAAAGCGCAGCATCCAAGGAGCAAGAGAATCGACGTTCCGGGCAGGAGCCCTTCTTCAGGACTGTAATCCTATTAGGACTTACAGTCCACAATGTCCACTCTCACATTCATTCTTCCTCACAAAGCTCTTCAGATAATAGAAATGCAGTGATCTCTTCACCTCCCAGTTTGTTTTATGTACTTCTGTCAGGCAAATAAATAGGGGCAGCAAGATCTGTCAACAATGGCTCACAAAATTGGTTTGTTACCTTACTAAATTTCCAATCTATTTTGGATCAAGAATTGCTGGAGACCTACCTTGTCCATTGATGACCATCTTTCTGTTAGTGTAGATGAATGAGACAATAGGGCTAGTTTGCATGTTTCCTTGGCAAAACAGTTCATCTTTTAAGGCAGGGTGAGTTCAGAATGAAGCCCATAGACATGACTGCAGCTGTGTTTGATTTCCTTCTCAAAATGCATTTGCCTTTTGTTGAACTTTTTTTAAAAAAAAATAAGATGCTTCTTAATCGCATACAGACATTAATCTTTCGAGAACATAATTGGAAAAAGTGTAAAATGCCTAACCCATTTATTTTCTGGGATGCATCTTCCATTTCCCTGTTTGTGCAGTGGTCCAACTCTGAAGAGACAGCAGGATTTCTAGAGGGACAATGACCAATGTTCTGAAAGCCTGCAGTTTCTGGACAGTTGATCGAGGCTCCTTTAAAGGCAGATGTGTCTGTGCGAAACATTGTCAACTGTGATACTCTTAACAAGTGTGTAAAACCATGACACTCAACCTTGGTGAGGACTTTGCTTATCCATGGCTTTGTCCCTTTTTTTTTGGATATCCATTAAGATCTTATTTAATTCTGACTTTAAGCAACCATTACTTTAACCATTTACTTCTAGAAAAGTCATGGTAGAGAGTTTGTGCCTGATGTTTGCTCAGTTTGAATAAAAGGTTTTAAAGCACACTGCTGGTATCTGTGCTTTTCCACGCTTTGATTTGTGCTATGTTCCCTTCTGTGGAATTATCTTCTTTCAATCCAAAGCACAGGGAACCCTGTTTGCAAACCCACCAGCCAATGACATTCTTGCTCACCAAGAAATAAATGGAGGTTTGGGTCACACTTTCTTTACTCCCTCTCTTCACCAGGAGGTCAATTCCAAGTTTGGATCACTGGCCTTTTTCTCTGCATCAGTGCTATCACACGCATCTGCTCTACATAGTGGGACATCCCATATTGACTGGGTTACCATGAAGGACTCTCCTCAACCTCACCTGAGGCCTGGTGACTCTTGGGGTAAACCACCACTCGCCATCTCTCTCTCTAATTGGAGAGCAGCCCCATGATGTGGTGGGAAATTTGTTAACTTCTCCATCTGTGGAGTTGGTAACGATTGAGGGTCTTCATATTTTGTGAGTAAGGTTTAGTGGCCAACGCTGTTACCTCAGGTGCATTGATCAGTAGTGTCTCATCTTCATGTTGTAACTGCTCATTTTGACCTGGGAGCGTCCATTGGTGTGCAGTATCACTTCATGGATTCCCAGTGTAGCTGGTTGTGTTTCTCAATCACAATTGGTATTCCGAATCTCTGTCTTTCCTACCAGGGTGAAAGTATGAGAGACGTGGTGGCATTAGCCACTATGTGAACTTCCTGATGTGTTCCACCAAAATCTGGAGATACACTTCACCTATTTGCAGGATTGTGCATGATTTTGGGAGGAAGCACTCTATTGTTTAACACATTGTAAATATTAATGAGGTTGTAGGTATGTGAAGTAGCTTGGTATTTGTAGACGATTCAGTGGAGATCCAATCAGGTTGGAAATTGAAATGTGCCAATTGAAATATTAGTTAGTTGTGTGGAAGGTACAAACAGTGTTGCTAAGTCTGCTGACCTGGAGTTCCAATCCAATAGTTGTGTAACATGAAAATTGATTGCTTTGGAGACAGGAGCGAAACCTTTAGTTGCTAGACAGTGTTCGAAGTCAAGGCACAGAAGTTGAAAATGTCCTTAACTATCTCCTCCCATTGAGAAACTCATTATCTGTTCAGGCCAACTCAAGGTGGCAAAGAAAGCTGGACGGTTTAAGAATGTTCTTTTCCAGTGTTGCTTCACATTGATTTGAAAAATGATTGCATTTAAAGTTTCATTCTGGGAGTAAATGGTAGTAAATTCGACGTTGGGGCTGAGATTTCCTCTGGTCGGTATGCTGTGAATAGATTAGAGAACACTTCCTATCTATTATTCCTGAAAAGATCTACTCAAAAGACAGTAGTTGGAAGAAATGTCCCTTCTTTATAAAGTATTTCAGACAGGAGCTATTAATGCTGTTCTAAACAATGCTGTTATTAGTGAACAGAGGGACAGCATTCAAGGATAGAAAAATGATGTTCTACCCATATCCTTTCTTTTCAGAAGTACGTAAGGATTATATTGTCATCCTCACTCTTCCTATTGAATGTAATGCCCAGCCTATGGACGATAGTATGGAGTTACAAGTAGGTTAGTGAGACAGCATATGTTTCTTGTGTGAAAATACTCCATCTTTAATCCCAATTTGGGAATTAAACACTGACCGTGAGCTAAACCCCTGATGCTCCTCTGTTAAGGAAATGCACTCTCCTTCCCATCCCTACCATACCTTTTGTATTTGTTCTTTCTAATATATCGCTGCTCCTCTTATTTCTTATCTGTTCTCCATTCCGTCTTTCTCCAGCACCATTCTAAGGCTTGGATAACCCACAGCAGGTTTAACTGGCCTCTCTCTCAACGTCAGTGCACACCAGTCTGACTCCTGGTCAACAGAACTGAGCAATACAGGTGGTGGCAAGGTGCTGACTGTTCGAGGGCTCTTTGTTCATTCAGGGAAAGTCAATGTTATCTCTGCCAGAACAAAGAAATGTGAATTGCATCTGGTTTGTGCAATGATTTACATTGCCAGCAATATAAATTAGGTGTCGTTAATGCATTAATATTGAAGGTCAGAAAGCCATCCCAATTCAGGGGATGGTTCCACTAACTCATTTATTGCCCTGCATTCTAAGGGTCTTATGTATTAGGGTGATCTAAGGTTTGGAGTGTCTCTTGTGGAGATCCTGGTTCGAATCCCACCTGCTCTGGAGTTGTGACATAGCAGGTTATTTTAAAAATCTTAATTTGAAGTTTATAATGTATAGGAACCCCGACAGTGTTTAGTGATTCTCAGCTGCACTGTCAAGTTGTTACCACCCTAGTGATTACCATTTACCAAGGAATGTAGGGGCTTCTGGGATTACTTTCCAGGAAAACAAAAACCCACATATTTAGTCAGAAAACAGGAGGGTAGTGGATACTGGAAGTGGCTCAGAGTCCAGAGTTAATATTTCAACCTCCTACATTGTGAGACGTTAATCGTGCCACGCAGAGGATGCCTGACTTGCGTTCCCTGTTACTGTGTCGGGACACATCAGTGTTGGACTGGGGTGGACAAAGTCAGAAGTCATATGGCACCTGATGATGGAGCAATGCTCCGAAAGCTTGTGATTTCAAATAATCCTGTAATGATTGTGTAATTTCTGACTGTGTAGCAAAGTTATAGTAATAATTGAATCTTTTAAAAAAAAAACACCTGTGCATTTCTTGTGTGTCATGAAAGTTGGGTTTTGTAGGACAATCTGTGAGATTATGTTAGTCTTTTTTTTTATTTGTATTGTCTATTTTTGTTTATGATGTCGCAATTGAAGACACATCCATGTTAATGACAGTACTGTAATTTACACAGGCTGCAAAGCTGTTTACCATTTGGAATTGCGAACGAGTTAATTGAGAAAAAGGATGTCATTAACCTTACAGTTTTTCATAGTTCCAAAGGAAAAACTAAACAGTGTTTGGCGTAATGTTCCAAGCTTGTAATGGTCACTTTGATACAGGCATCCCATGACTGGTTGGAATTTGAAAGAGGGAGGAAGTTTAATATTAATAAGGAGTTACTGTGAGGTCTGGAGCCTTTTACTAAACCTGCATGTCCTCTGTAGCAGTCAACACTGCACTCTCTTTATACAACTATAAATGTTTATTTGTAACTAAAATCAAACTGAACATGGTACATGGGTTGATGTTAGATTAAGGTAGCTCTGTTCTCATACTGAAATAAAATTTATTTTTGTACATTCTTGGGTAAATGACGTGTGTTTATATTCAGGGAAACGAGGGGGTATGAACTTTTTGGATGTTTTCCCTAACGATTTTCTGCTGCATTTTGCTGGTGGTGGCTGGGAACTGACCTTTGCAAATGTAGCTGTCTGCCTCCCACCTCAGCAGGCACGTTCCAGCAGCAGCAGCAGCAGCAATGTCAAAAGAATGGGAGCAGCCAAAGGAAGGCCATTTGGGCCATCAGGATGGTGCTAGTCCTTAGCAATTCATCCGCGCCATCTGCACTCCAGCCCTCCTCGTCCTGCAGAATTGTCCCTCTTTACTGAGTTTGCCAACAGTTGGAGAGATGCCAGATGAGGTGCAGGTGTATGGGACTTGAAGGGAATTAAGTGGAGGGGGGTGGTTAAATGTAAATAAATTCAGGTTTATGTCCATTTCTTTTTGCTAGAAATATCTGAACAGAGAGGAAGATATTTATATGAAAATGCTTCACATTTGTAAACTGTCTTTTCAAGTCTAACAAACTGCTTCTGTTCCTGCCTCTCTTTGTGACTGCTCCAGTGAAAAGCTTTGTTCTTTAAAGTCATAGAGCTGTACAGTATGGAAACAGACCCTTTATTCCAGCCTATCCATGCTGACCAGATATCCGAAATTAATCTAGTCCCATTTGCCAGCACTTGGCCCATATCCCTCATAAACCCTTCTTATTCATGAAGCAATCCAGATGCCTCTTAAATGCTGTAATTGTACCAGCCTCCACCACTTCCTCTGGCAACTCATTCCATACATGCCCCACCCTCTGTGTGGGAAAGTTGTCCCTTTGGCCCCTTGTAAATCTTTCCCCTTTCACCTTAAACCTACACCCCTCTAGTTTTGGACTCACCTACACTGGGGAAAAGACCTTGGCTATTCACCCTATCCATACCCCTCATGATTTTATAAACCTCTATAAGGTCACCCCTCAGCCTCTGATGCTCCAGGGAAAATAGCCCCAGCCTCTCCCTGTAGCTCAAACTCTCCAACCCTGGCAACAGCCTTGTAAATCTTTCCAGAATCCTTTCAATTTTAACAACATCTTTTCTACAAGAAATTGAATGCAGTCGTCCAACAATGGCCTAACCGGTGTCCTGTACAGCTGCAACATGACAATAGGTGCAGGAATAGGCCATTCGGCCCTTCGAGCCCTGCACCGCCATTCAATATGATCATGGCTGATCATTCCTAATCAGTATCCTCTTCCTGCCTTATCTCCATAACCCTTGATTCCACTATCTTTGAGAGCTCTATCCAACTCTTTCTTAAATGAATCCAGAGCCTGGGCCTCCACTGCCCTCTGGGGCAGAGCATTCCACACAGCCCCCACTCTCTGGGTGAAGAAGTTTCTCCTCATCTCTGTCCTAAATGGTCTACCCCGTATTTTTAAGCTGTGTCCTCTGGTTCGGCACTCACCCATCAGCGGAAACATGTTTCCTGCTGCCAGAGTGTCCAATCCTTTCATAATCTTATATGTCTCAGTCAGATCCCCTCTCAGTCTTCTCAACTCAAGGGTATACAAGCCCAGTCGCTTCAGTCTTTCAGTGTAAGGTAATCCCGCCATTCCAGGAATTGACCTCGTGAACCTACGCTGCACTCCCTCAACAGCCAGAATGTCTTTCCTCAAAAGAACTGCACACAGTTGCAGACACAACTGCACACATGACCTCCCAACTCTGTACTGTTAGATCCTACCATACAAAATGCATTCCGAGTGTGGAATAGAAGGTTATGGCTGCAGAGAAGGTGTACATAGAGCGAGATCAACATTTGAATTTAAAATTTGAGAGTTGTGTTTGGAAGTCTGATAACAGTGGGGAATTGAATTCTCTCTCATTGGCACTGTCCCTTCTCTCGTCCAGAAGTTCGGAGTTCAAGTCCCACCTGAGATCCCAGGTCAAGGAGCCAAAGTAGGCCAATCGGTCCATTGTGCCTGTTCCTGGGGGCGGGTTGAGAGAATGGAAGGAATTGTGTTTGTCACTGGGAATTTGTGCGTCACGATGAATTTACCTGGAACTATGTCAACATCAGTGAGTAGGGACGGTATCTCCTGCTCACCAACAGTGATCCCTCAAGTCTCCCATCAACATTATTCCAACACAGGCGCCCAATGAGTTCTCCTTCAGCTCAAAAGCCAAGTTTGGAGGGGTGGGGGTGCATGGCTAAATGGTTGGCATTGGCATCTCTTCCAGTGAGGAAAAGGAAAGGGTCTTGAGAAGGCAATAAGCCGTGCAGTGACTCTCCAGGATTTCAGGGCCATGCCTAAAGAGAGCCCAAAAACTGCAAGTAACTCCTCCCCGGCCCCCACCAAAACAAGAGTCAGCAACATGACCTCAGGACTCTGGAACTCAATTCCTCTACCAATAAAAGCCAGTACACCATATGCCTTCTTCACAGCACTATTTACCTGGGTGGCAACTTTCAGAGATCTGTGTACATGGACACCAAGATCCCTCTGCTCATCCACACTACCAAGTATCCGACCATTAGCCCAGTACTCCATCTTCTTGTTACTCTTACCAAAGTAATCACTTCACACTTACCTACATTGAACTCCATTTGCCACCTTTCTGCCCAGCTCTCCAGCTTATCTATATCCCGCTGTAACCTGCCACATCCTTCCTCACTGTCAACAACTCCACCGACTTTCGTATCATCTGCAAACTTGCTCACCCAACCTTCTAGCCCCTCCTCTAGGTCATTTATAAAAACGACAAACAGCAATGGTCCCAAAACAGATCCTTGCGGAACACCGCTAGTAACTGCGCTCCAAGATGAACCTATACCATCAACTACTACCCTCTGTCTCCTTCCAGCCAGCCAATTCCTAATCCAAACCTCCAACTCCCCCTCAATGCCATACCTCTGTATTTTTTGCAGTAGCCTACCATGGGGAACCTTATCAAATGCCTTACTAAAATCCATATACACCACATCTACTGCTTTACCCTCGTCCACGTCCTTAGTCACCTTCTCAAAGAATTCAATAAGGTTTGTGAGGCACGACCTGCCCTTCACAAAACCATGCTGACTATCCTTGATCACATTATTCCTATCCATATGTTCATAAATCCTATCCCTTACAATTCTCTCTAAGACTTTGCCCACAACAGAGGTAAGACTCACCGGCCTATAGTTACTCGGGTTATCCCTACTCCCCTTCTTGAACAAGGGAACCACATTTGCTATCCTCCAGTCTTCTGGCACTATTCCTGTAGACAACGAGGACATAAAAATCAAGGCCAATGGCTCTGCAATCTCCTCTCTTACTTCCCAGAGAATCCTAGGATAAATGCCATCAGGCCCAGGGGACCTATCTATTTTCACCCTTTCCAGAATTTCCAACACCTCTTCCCTACATACCTCAAAGCCATCCATTCTAATTAATTGTGACTCAATATTCACATTGGCGACAATGTCCTGTTCCTGAGTGAATACTGACAAAAAGTATTCATTCAGTGTCTCCCCAATCTCCTCCGCCTCCACACGCAACTTCCCACTACTATCTTTGACTGGACCTATACTTGCCCTAGTCATTCTTTTATTCCTGACATACCTATAGAAGGCCTTTGGGTTTTCCCTAATCCTACCAACCAAGGACTTTTCATGTCCCCTCCTTGCTGCTCTTAGCTCTCTCTTTAGATCCTTCCTGGCTACCTTATAACTCTCAATCGCCCCAACTGAACCTTCACGCCGCATCTTTACATAGGCCGCCCTCTTCCCTTTAACAAGGGATTCCAATTCCTTATTAATCCATGGCTCCCTCACACGACCCTTTCCTCCCTGCCTGACTGGTACATACTGATCAAGGACACTCAGCAGCTGCCCCAATAGCTTAATTGACACATTCTCTCGCTCACCCATCTCTCTCTCTCTCCCCATCTCTCTCTCTCCCCATCTTTCTCTCTCTCCCTCTACCCACCTCTCTCTCTCTCCCCATTTCACTATCTCTCTCTCTCTCTCCCCCATCTCTCTCTCTCTCCACATCTCCCTCTCTCTCCCCATCTCTCTCTCGCCTCATCTTTCTCTCTCTCTCTCCCCATCTCTCTCTCTCTCCCCATCTCTCTCTCTCTCCCTCTCTCTCCCCATCTCTCTCC